>NC_091485.1:43028001-43187723 GCF_947461875.1 Haliaeetus albicilla
TAATGAAGAAACAAACTACCAAAGGGTAGGTTGATTTTTTTTTTCTTCCCATATTTGCCAGGAATAATGGATCTTAACTTCCTCTTCTTCCAAATTCTGAACTTTAAGAACAACTGACAAAGGGGTGCAATTCCAGGTAACAGTATCTGTCATTCTTTCTCAGGTGTGGTATCTATAGTGGGGCTACTAAAACATTAGTTTCCAATTACCCTTTCAGCTCTAAAAATATTACTGGTTTAAGTATCTTTTTTACTTGCAAGGTATTCTGCTTGAATCAGTCCTTTTTGTCTGCCTGTGAGAAAGCCGAAATAAACATTTTATCTGCATGTACTTTACTTTTGAAGTAGTGAGTCATCAGAAAAAGATAATGTAACATCACTCTTAAGGAAAGTAAATGCAGTAAAGTGTTGACAGATCTTACTGATGACTTTGGAAGAAGCCAGTAATTGCTTTCTGTGGGGGAAAAAAAATCACAGCATGTTTTGGAGAATTTACCAATCAGATCATAAATCTGAGGATAGGTATCAACAACATGGAAGATGAAAATTATTAATTGTCTTTCTTTTTTTCTTTGACAGTGTGTTGAAGAGATGTAATAAAAATTGATGCCCATTTTGATATTTATAGAGCAGACAGATTTTTTTTTCCATTTTAAAATTATGAAATGTTGAAATTCTGCTTATTTTTCAAATAGTGAGAGAGATACCCTCTTGCAGAAATGGGAAACAAATCATTAACATATTCTGGTATATATAAAAGCAATTTAGGAATATAAATTTTTTTTACTTGCAGGGGTAGGAATTGTCTGTTTTTAAGAAAAGCGTTCATCAAGGGTCTACGTGAAGTTCTAAGACATTTGTCCTTTCCTTTCTTGACTTAGCTAGCGATACTTTGGATGATCTGTAACATCCCAGAACTCATTTGCATCACTCAAAATATGAGAGCCTTGACAGAGTAAGGAAACCTTCTCTCTCCTCTCTTTTTGCTAAATGTTAAAAAAGTACTCTCTAAACCAATGAGAAACCTTAAGGCATGTGATCAAGTAGCTAAAGTAATAGACATACAGGGCTAATTCTGTGATTGAGCTTTTCCTCCTATTTCAGCAAATTACGAAATTAATATTCAGTAAATGCACTTATATGTATTGTATTTCTAGCTCTTCCAGCTATGGAAAAGTCTCAGAAAATGACCTGACATAGTGTTTTCTCCAGGTGTTGGCATCCTTTGGATGGCCAAGCTGAGCTCTGAGAGACACAGGCTGCTTCCTAGAGCCCTGTGGACTGCAGACTGACATCTCACAAAGACAGCTTGAAATCCAGTGTTTTAATACTGGTTACAGGCAGAAATGTGGTGGCTGTGTTTGGACTATCTTACAGAGACAGGTTAATTTAAGGAAAAAACACAGTCATATCATGAGCTTCACTGATATCCAGAGGTCCTGAATCAGACCTTACACAAGAAGAAGTCTTAGTTTCCTAACTTTTGTGTAATTACACAGGACAAATACTATGACGCCAGACTATAAGGACTCCAACCTGTTGTGCAGCGAAAGTGAGAAGTGCTGCATGAAAATGGAAGGTCCTAAGGAGGGTTGACATTGACTATTTGACCTAGTCATACCAAAGGCCTATAGTGAATATATGCCCCCCGCTTTAAAAGGCACAGATCCCAAATTACACAGTTCCTTGATACCATCAAAATCCTGAAGCCTGATGTTTCGTTAGCGCTAATGATGGGCTCCAGACCCTGAGAATGCTGCTTTGAATCCCTGCTCTGTTTTAGTCAGTGTAATTTAACCATGACTTCATATATCCATCATTCACAGGTGTTCTCAGCAAAGTTTGCATGTTCAGGCTGTGCTAATAGATGTTGCAGTAGTGCATTTAAAACTAGGAATATGAAACTCTACTTTTCAAGTAAAATTACTACAGGGTAAATGTATCTAGAGTAGTAGTATGTTTGCTATAATACAACAGTCCTTTAGAAAGTTTGCAGTAAGAACAAATAATTCGGATTAAGAGCGCTCCATTTAATTTGTTTTGGTAAACTTGTTCAGTGTTTTCTACTTACAGATAAAGTAGTGAGGTTGCTGTCTGAAGTACCTTTTTGCTTTCAGCTTTACCTCCTGTTCTGCAACAGGGTTTGCCCCCTGAGATGTGCATTGAGCAAGGTGTTAAGAGAAAGCTACTCCATTTAAACAATTGATATTAGGAGTACAATTCTGACTGTAATGAGAATGGACAGAAGAACTGCATTTCTAAGTGCAAATTATAGTTAATGGTTACATACAGCATTTCTCAAAGAATACCTATCAGTGTAGGAAGGGCAGCCAATTATTTTTCAACAAATATTGTGGACAGATCTTTGTAATATTGTAGTTGCTTCTCTTCTTTTTCTTCATCATAATGTTTATTCAGCTTCACCATCATTTTAATACCCAAGGATAGTTGTGACCAGGACCTCTTGTTCAAACAAAGCTGTTCCAATAAAGAACAAAAGGGCAGCTCCATCCCTTCTACATATAAATTATCTAAGAACAACTGACAGACAGCTATAGAAAAGGAGGGTACAAGGGAACTGTTACCCACAACATTAAAGTGCTTCCCTTGGGGAAGGAAGCTCACTTTTTGGGCTTCAAGAAATTTCATTCAACATTAAAGATACTTCATTTTACACTCTATTGGTTATTATACATTATGGGAATAAAATAATTTCTTTTACTATTTGTTTACCAAATGAAACAAACAAACAAAAACTGTCTTGGGTGAAATTCTGGCCTCATTGGCAAAATTCCTGCTGATTTTATTAATGCTAAAATTTTAATCCTAACTCTCAACCAGCATGTGCTGTGTGAGTGCAGAGAACACCCCAGAGCTGCCTCATAAAGCCTCATAAAGTGGTCTCTGGTGTTGAAACTCCCGGTGTAGAAGCACTGGCCTGTTCCCTGTGTTCAGTCCTCTTGACAATTTTCAAGTGAAGTGTAGTTTTTAAGTGTAGTTTTGCAGGGAGCAGTGCAGAGAGCACAGTCGGACAGCTTTCTAGGAAAATAATCTTTGGCTGAGGAAAGAAAAATAAATTGGCCAAAGGATGTTCACTTCAAGTTGCCAGTGGAAGTGTGGTGAGACGCTTTAACTCTATCGCAGCTCAGTTAGACCCAGTTGAGGGGTGGGGAGGGTTTCGTTGCTGGACCAAAGCAGTGATCTGGAGAGTTTGGGGGGGATCTTTATACTGGGTGGAAGGAAGGTGACTGCTTCCCCAACTACTAACGACCTAGCAAATGAAGATTTGCTATCTCAAGGGAGAGAATGAGCATAGTTTGGCACTGGGACTTTGTATGATTAGCATTTGAGGATGAGTCACTGCCTCAGATCTTGACCCACTGAGTATGGAAATCTTTCTCCTTTTTCCCTTTTGCAATGTTGTGTTCATGTTGGGCAGCTTTCTGTAACATGTTTAATAGGAACACTGGATTGGCCATCATTTCAGAGTTTATAATTTTATCACACTGGTTTTTTTAAACTCTTTGCTAATTACCTTGAGCTTTTTAATTTCTCCTCATACAGAAACTGTCCCTCTGGCTTTCAAGTAACTTCAGTTTCTCTTTTGGGGATATTTTTCTATTTCTTTATATGCTATTTATCTATGTACAACAATGAAGCCTCATGGGTTCAAAAATCTAAATGTCTCTTACATTTTCTCGTACATGCCCAAAACAGGGGACTGAACTGAGATACAAGTTTATACAAGTGTGGACTCAGGATCAGACTTCTTTTGAAAGGGGTGAACTGATGGTACAGTCTCTTACAGTTTTGAAGATTTTAGGTCATTATGAGATAATAATTTTTCTGCTTCAGCCTATATTAATTATTTGCCTTTTCTCGAGGAGATGATCTAGAGCTAGTCCTAGAGGGACTGAGACCACCTTTTCTTCTAGGAAAATAACATAAAATAAAATAACAAGGTGAAGCACTTTATCTTCTCCCATGAAATAGAAATTATTTACATAGCAGGAGGGGACTGTGTACAAAGGCTTTTCACTAGCCTGCTAATGAAGGAATGGAGGAAATTAAAAGATGCTGCTTATGCTCCCCTCCCCCTTATTTCTTACTCAGTGTTTATTTTCTTTCTCTTTCTCTCTCTTTTTATATGTTTGCTAAAAATTTCATATGTCCAGAGAGTGGTCAAGAGTGAATAGATAATGGAAAGCAGAGCACGCTGTATATCACAGTAATGCTTACCTGCCAAACCCACAACTTTTTTAACTGAATTTGAAACAACCCCTGAAACTTTACCAATCAAATGCTGCAGATGATTCCCGAGAACCAGAAAATGAAGCTGAGGAGAAATGAAAGCGGAGTAGCAATGCTCTCAGTGTCCAAGGCGGGGGCCATGCCTGGTTTATAGAGGGCATTAATAGTGAAAACCTAATCCAGTCTTCACATTTCTTTCAAACACCTAACATGCTATTTTGCGAGGCAATTTAGTACGCAAAAATATGCTGGGTGGAAATCAGGAGCTCGGTGCTATTTGTGCAAATACAGTACACATTTAGATTATTGTGGGACTGCAGCCAGGTCACTTGGGAGCAAGCACGCAAACCTCATGTTCAGCCTCCTGGCAGAGAGTACTCGTGCCAGAAACATGATTAATCCCAGCAAAGGAGGGTGTTTATGGGGTGTCACAGTCCTGGCGGACCTGCCCCTTATGGATGCACACCAGGCAGCTGTGTTTGGACCCACGCACTGGATCCATGTGCTCTTCTGTTCCCCTGGGCCTGGGCAGGCTCCAAACGCCGACTGTGGCCCCAGCCTCTCAGGCACACTCCCCAGGCGCACTTTTATGCTTGTACCTCCTGTTGCCCCCTCTTTAAGCCCTCTTTTTGGGACCATTGATGTACCACAGAGATTATAAAGGGATTTTTGTACACTGGCCACATGCAGCTAGTTGACTTAACGGCAAAGATACAAAGCAGAAGAAATGTCTGTACAGTTTTCTTCCCCTTGGGCCCTGGAGCATTTCCTGGGTTTTGGACAGTGCAAGAGCAGTCCTGAGTCCCCTCTCTTGTACCCTAGTGCTCCAGATTAGCCTTCTCTTCCCAAGTTATAGACTTATCTCTAACTCCTCCGAGAAACTCCCTTCATTTTTCAGACCTGAAGTCAAAGTGTTCCCTGGCTTGAAGACTGTTCATTCTTAGCATGCTTCTTCCTAACACTTCTCTGTTTTGTCCTTTACTGGCAATTTGCTTTGACTTTGTTCTGGGACCTTTTATGAAGAGACGTAAAGTAAATCTGCTCTGCTTTAAGCGCCATCCATATTACTTTCCCTAAGGTGGTTCCACTTGAATGGAAGATCATTTGCATTAAGGGTTCATATTGATCTCTGTGGCACTTCTTCAGCTTTAATCTAGGAGGTACCTCACCCAGTCCATATTAGCAAAAACATGGTTCAATGATGCAGCAATTTCATAAAATTTACTAGATTTTGTCCTTTTCACTTAGAGAAATTTCACAAACTGCCAGAGTCAGGGCATGAATTACTGTCCTAGACCATGACCTAGCCTTTTCACTTTGCAGGTTTGCAAAATTAAAACTATGAATTCAGTGTTAGAAATCATTATTAGCTCATAGTACAGAAAATATTTGTGATGTGGGCCAACTTATCCTTTGACAAGTTTATTTCTGACTTTGCCCCTTATTTCATACCTCAGAGAACATATTCTTTATTTCATAGCCACTCAAGATTTATGAGTGGGTTTGTGTTTAAAAAACTGTGATGGGCTGGATAGGTGATTTTACCACATTCTGTTCCTGCCTTTCTGCCTGCAATTCATTAAAACTGTCCTACACTAAAACACTCCACTGGGAGTATTCAAAATGTGCATCTAATTCCAGGATCCACAGCCTACTTGGGTATCACTTAAACACTAAGATATGCTAGGATTTGTGCATACTTGTAATATAACAGTGAGATATTCTTTATCTGGAGTTCCAGTGGTGCAGTAGGTTCTATTGCTGATATCTCCATTATTGCTGAGGCAAGCCTATTTGGTGTGGAGAAGACAGCAGAGTTACAAATCAAGCATGTAAGTGAGCAGGCAAAACATATAAAGGAAACAGTGTTTAAATTCACTTGTCATGTTCCTATCATTAGAAAACTTAAGAAGTCAAATTGTCTCTTCTTACAGAGCTGTTATCTTTTTATTCCAGGCAGCGAGCAATGTCAGCTCCCATGCAGAATAATGTGATGAAACTCATACTGCACCTGGAAACTATCCATAGTCTTTGCCTTTGTGGAATCCCTTTTCTTGACCTTGTGGCCTCAAATATGAAAAGCTGCCACACACACTCTCTCTGGCTATAGATACTCCTGAGATCCTATTTCAAATGTGTTGGGGTTTTGTGGGGTATGTAATACCTGTGCTGAATTGTTCTCCCCCATGTGCCTCTCCTTCACTTTAACCTTCTGAGTCCCAGCCAACGTTTCACTCCTCTCCACACATGGATCTCATCAACACAGAGGGGAAAATGGTAGGAGAATGCCTGTTCAGTGAAGGGCTTTACCAGAAAAAAAGAGAGATCTGAACACTTGGCTTCCTCTGATGACGTGGGCGGGAATTCTGTCCAGCGATAGGGCAAATCCTGCTAGATCCTGTACATGCTGCCCCACAGTTTTCTGAATTCAAGAGCTCTCTGCCTAGTTACAGATCTGATGTGGTATATTTGTGACTTAAGATGCTTGCTTCTTGTGTTATTGTACTGTGATCACTATTTGGTTTTTCTGTTCTACTGCTAAGGAGATTTTATTTTGTCAGGTTTGGGATGAAACTCTTGCCAAATCTGCAGAGGCTTGGGCTGCTACATGCATTTGGGACCATGGACCTTCCTACTTACTTAGATTCTTGGGCCAGAACCTGTCTGTAAGAACTGGCAGGTAGGCAGATACTCTACAAAGCAATTATTTTGTTAGCCTTCGAACAGCCTTTGAGATCCAGATCTTAGACTGATGCAAGTGTCATCCAGTATTCTGGCAATAATTTATATCTATCTATGTTCATTTGGCTTAAGAGTATTATTGCTTAATACTGTGCCCCTAGTGATGCGTGGAGAAATGTGTATTTAGGTGTCTTGCATCAGAGGGATTAGCAGCAGAAAGTTCCAAAATATCTAAATCTAAAATGACAAGTTTTTCTTTCTGTATTTTAAACAAACGCAGGTATCGATCTATTCTCCAGCTGGTAAAGCCATGGTACGATGAGGTGAAGGATTATGCTTTCCCTTATCCTCAGGATTGCAACCCCAGGTGCCCCATGCGATGTTATGGACCCATGTGCACCCATTACACACAGGTTATATAAATTAACTTCTTCTATTCAAAATCTACTGTCCAAAGCGGGACTTTTCTGTGATGTATTTATAGCTCTCTCTCAAATAAATGTATGTATATATATTTCTTTTCAATTTGGACTTCACCAATAATAAATATTTATTCAGATGGTTTGGGCCACTTCCAATCGTATAGGCTGCGCAATCCACACATGCCACAATATGAACGTCTGGGGATCCGTTTGGCGACGAGCTGTTTACTTGGTATGCAACTATGCCCCAAAGTGAGTTGCTTTCTTTTAATATTTTTATTTTTATACTTCATGCATGTTTTGGTACTCTCATAGGACCACTTACTCCTTTTCTGCAGCTTGACCTCTATTTGTGCTTCTTCTGTGGGCTGCTCCTTCATTCTAACTTTACATCTGAACATAGAGAAAATGAATGACTTTGGTATACAAGGAAGAAAAGGAAATAACTTGACGTGTATGGAACGAAACCAAAAACTTGTTTTCTGTTATTGTTATTATTATAATTCTTTTTGTCTTCCTCCTTTGTGCTGATTCCACTTTACTTTGAATTCCTTATTTCTTTACTCTGTTATATATGCTCACGGTGAGCTAGACTTCCTCAGGTAAGCAATCCCACTGTAGATCAGGCCCTTGATGTGCTGTGAACACATGTTGTTGCCCACAAGATACCTTTGCTTATGACCATGCTGCATAAGGCCATCCATAGCATAGGTTTCCTACAAAGTCCATCTACCTAAGCTCAGTGTCTACAAATCTCATCTTGCTTTCCATATTACGGTCCTTCAAAGTATAGCTCTTAGACACCCATAGGTGGCCCTATATCAGGTGGCTGTGCAGAGATCTGTGTTAGGTTGAAATGAAGAAATGAATTTTCTCCCAGCATTTCCTAGACATCATCCCAAGCTTACATCTGGGTGCAGAACGAATCAATGAAGTGTGGCTCTGGGAGAGGTTCGATTTGAGGTCTGGTTTGGACCAATGCTTCAAAAGCAGCATGGACGGTGTAAATGGCTGGTTTCTCTGACTGTATATTAGGCAAAGCTATAGTTCTGTACAGGAATCTAAATATAATTAATTGAGCATATTTTCCATAAACTCTGAGTGGCACAGGTCAATTTGTGGTAAAGAATATGCAAGAATATGTCATTATTCTAGCTGTTACACGAAGAAAAGAATTTTTAAAGATTTTGCAACTTAAAAAAAGATAGGATTTAGTAAGAAAACTGACTTTGGAAAAAAACACCTTTGGAAATCAAGGAGATTTCTCTGTCCTTTTTTCTTTAATATCTTCTAGAAAAGGGTGGTAAGAAATGAACGTGAGGGTCCAAAGATCAGGCAGCAAAAACTGTATCTGACTTGTAGCTCCATAACATGGAAAAGTGAAAACAAAGTTTGTAAGAGTAACCCAAGTATTATTTTTTATATATCTTCATTTTAAAAAAATATTAAAAATTCCAAACTTCCTAGAATACATCTCTCATGTTCCTATACAGGAAAAGAATGGTTTTATACATTAGGCATTATTGAAAATTGATGCATTGTTTGTGTACCAGTTAACAATGAATTAATGACATTTTATATTTTCTCAGTCTAAAAATCCCACTGTTTCTCAAACAGCAAACCAAAGCCTGGAGTTACAAGCTGCTTCTCTGGATGAAAGTTTGACTAGAACTGTGATTTGTAGGTAGTGGAATTGGGATTTTCACATCTACTTCTTGCACAGTCACAAAAATGATATTGAGTGATGTTACCTGGCTTAAGTTTATATTCCTAAGAATTAATTAAGTTGAGTTAAGGACACTGGGCTTACAGTCCTTGGGCACACATGCAGAAGTCTCTTTGCCAGTCAATAAAGGCTGTGTCCTTCTGAGTAATGACCACATCAGAAACTCCTCTAAAGAAGAAAGAGTTGAATATTACAGCCTCAACCCGAGTTATTAAGACTGGAATTTGGCAAAGATTTAGGATTTAGAACTCCAATAATTTTCACTGATGGCATGTCGTAATGCTGAAAAATATCTGTGCTTCTGAAATCAGGAAAAAAAGTTAAGGTGGATAATTACAAGGTTTAGAAAGGCTCTGCCCCTGGTTATCTAACAACAGACTCGTACAAATCAGCCATGCGTTGCATAGAAAATGAAGCAGAAATCAGCTTTCTGCAAACTCTTTCTGGATTTCCATATCTGTTATCAAACTAAATATATTTCCTGAGCACTCAGTCTGCTGTACCCATTTGGAAGAGAAGTAGGAATGAGCAAATTATTTGAGAGATTCCTGCTTTCTTCCAAGGCACAACCCAGACCAGGGCTTTTGATCCAATGTTATTGGCTGGGAGGTGGGAGATGAGAAAATGTTTCATAAATAATTGCATTACTCACTGCTATACCATGTCACATGCAAACTGGAGAAAAGTTCTCTGCTCAGTGAGACATAACTTTTAGATAAAAATCTAATTTTAACTTTCTTTCTGCCTACATCATGAGTATTACATGTATCTCTAAAAGACTGGGATTTATATAAGCACCTGAAAGTCTGGATGCATTTTTCAGATGTTCCTAGATCTTTCAGAGTTATCTATTTTCACATGATCACTCTTCAGACTTGTGCCCCTTTTCCCCTGGGCTCTATTACACAGCTTTATTCACCAGATGGGAGCCCTCCTTCTCCTCCCATTAACGCCTGAGACCCCTACAAATGCCCAAATACAGTTCTTTTTAATACATTACTGGTGCAAATAGTTTTCATCTTCCCTTTTCTCTAACCATGAATTCAACCTCAGAGCTTCACAATGCGGACCTAGGGTAGTGCAACCTAAGAATAAGATTTCACTCTGTCTGTTTTTCCACCTTCCAAAACCAAGCTTTTAAGATTACTGCCAGACAAAAAAGTGCTCAAGGAAAAACCTTGCACCAATGCTTATGTTGCTAATTTCTCATAAATATAGCCCTGCAGTAAAAAATACTGTCCCAGGCTCGGAGAATCAAAAATCACTTGGCTGTAGCAAAAGCAAGAAGACTGGGACTTCACCACAGAGACTAAAGGATATGGAACAGACCACTGGCCTAAAGGATATGGAACAGACCACTGGCCTAGGGTGACACGGTCATTTTCCTGCTGGTTTTTGGGAATCGGTAGATCAGTGTTTGTCATTAACCTACAGAAATACCTTAACGTATGTTTTCAGTAACAGGGCATTTATAGGATATCACTGAAGACATTAACTTTAATCACTCAAAACAAGTATGGTTAATGAATTTTTTTTTCTTCCACTCTGCACTTACTAAGCATTCGTTTTCCTTTTTTATTTTCAGGGGGAATTGGATTGGAGAAGCACCATATAAAGTAGGAGTCCCATGTTCGGCTTGTCCTCCGAGCTATGGAGGTTCTTGTACCGACAATCTGTGTTTCCCAGGAGTAACATCAAACTACTTATACTGGTTTAAATAAGTTAAGGTTTACATTATTCTGAAAAAAACCCCATGAATGAGTAACAAGAAGCTTGTATATTGAATTTTGCACATATTATATATAGAGAGATATTGTAATAATACTCTGACGTTTTCTTTTTGTATGCTTTTGTATAATTAGCTTTCAAAGTATAGTATAATTTGGTTTTAACACTTTGGGATTTAAGACTCACATTAACCCTTTTAGATTAACATTTCGTTAAAGGAGAGCAAACTAATTTTCACCTTAGCAGGTATAGCTTCCTGAAGATTAGGTTCTATTAAAAGCACATTAAAAGATAGAATATGACTTCCTTTTAAAAGTAATAGCTCCAGAGAGACAAAGGTCATTGTTTAATACTGTGCTTTAAAAATGGTGTGATGTGCAAAGCACCAAATAGTCCTCACACTCCGAATGGTTCCTCCCGTTTACACCTGTGCTTTCACCTGCAATGTCAATGGGGCCATGAGCAGAGGAAAACATATGTGCAAGAGAAACTGCAGGATATTACCTACCTCATGCACAACATCAATTCATTTATGGCGTTTCAAGAGTTCAGCACACGGCTGCTGCTATCATCAACGATGCCTGTGTGCAGACAGGAAAATTAGAGAGAATGAGGAACCACACTGGCCAAGATGCAGTGGCTGTTAACTCACATGCCTAAAGTCTTACCTAGATAGAAGGCCACATCTCTTTAGGTATATTGGTATAATAACACAGCCTGCCTCTACCTTCCTGTGTTTCTGAACACAGTCATGGTATAATGGTGCTTTGCAGCAGTATATTTATTCTTGTACGGGAAGGCAAAGAAATATATTGCTACAAAGCAACATACATCAATACATGACATCCATACTGTCTTTTACACTGTAAGTTTGCCAGTATATGTGCTATCCCCCTGACTGAAACTCAGTCAGGTGAAACTTTCAAGAAGAGATCAGACCTAAAAGTAGGTAAGAGGATTTCCAAATAAAAGACATCAGGCAACTTTAAAACTTCATACAGATCTGTTACAAAAATTCCAAATTTCTAAAGCAATTGGCAGTGTCCTTTAAAATATATTGTGCTGTTTCCTGAAAATATCTGTATGAATTAATAAAAACCAAATCTATTTATTCATACCTTTCCTGCCAAAAACGGAATGCCTTATGGGTGCTTACTAGAAAATTTATAAAGAGGACCTACACTTTAGGCTAGAATATTATACAGGTAGTTTTCTTGAAAAACAGAATATAAAAAGGAGGAAATTGAATGTCTGCCACAACTACTATGTCATTGAAATAGCCTCGAGTTTTGGCTTTGTATTACAGGGCAGAATGTACTCCACTTCAAATATACGTGTTTAGTCTGCTTGCAGTGCTACATTTAGACCTCTGAAATTTATGAACTTTGAAAAGCAATACTAAGTAGAGCAAGCAGAACAACAGAGGATAATTTCACTAGTGCTACATATGTATGTGTCTTTAAGTCACTAATTCAGTCCTTTCCAGGGTGTTTCAGACAGTCTGTCACCAGAATATGAAGTATCATATTGGTGACATAAAAAGAAAGATCAGAGTGTGAATTCTTCATGCTAGTTATTCTTTTTCTCCAGCAAGATATCTGGGGGTGGCAGGGAACGGGCGCTACAGCACATGAAATGTAGCAGCTCCTCTCCATCTATCCATAATCTGATCCCTCAGAGAGCGTCAGCAACTGATCTGTGGCTCTTCAGACATTTCTGATAAGTGGTATTTCTGTATCTGACAGGACAATAACTAGACAAGTATATTGTCTTAAAATGTGTGTTTTAAAAGAACAACACTTGTAATATTCTGCTAACTTTTATTCTAACTATTACAATATAAATGGTTTTCCTTTTGGTTTCAAAGGAGCTTGGACTTGGACAGAGCTCAGTCAGTCAAGCACTTTGGCTGAGTAAAATCCAGTCCTGTTTTGAGAGTGAAACACAACCTCTTTGCATCATCTTTGTCACGTTAAAAGAATTCAGTGAGACAAAACTACTAGGTGGGTCACTAGCCCTCAGCCAGCCCAGTTTTGACAAAGATGCATGGGACAAATACATTTTTGTTCCTCATAAGAAATCTTCTCTGGAGGTAAAGACAGCACAGGTAAAACAGTGCATCTAGCCATTTTCAGTATTTTTATTTTCTTTTTTAATACAAGATAGGAAGCAGAGCCTAAGCAAAAGTTCAGGTTAAGCCGTGGAGCCTACAGCAGTAGGTCTAACAATAGACGACTATGCACTTTGGAACTTGCAACTTATATGTTGTATGGTACACTTTCCAAACAGGACTAGACATTGTAAATTAATTTATAATTCTGTAATTCAGCTGAAATCATTATAACGGGTATATATGTTATCGTATCTGTTACTTTTTAAGTTGCTACAAATACCTTGATTTTGTGGAATATTTTGTTTTCTGTGGATATAGAAAACTTTGCTTTTAACAAACAGGTATGCAGGTTTTTTCACAACATCCCATAATGGTGCTAGGGATTAACTTTTGTAATCACACTGTAATTTACAGCAGCAAAAAATGATCTGGGTATAAGCTATTTCAAACGAGCAGCTCCTGATAAAACCAGCTACAAGCACTCAAGCATTAGCTGAATATTTTTCATTGCACAGAGAGGATTACATACAGTTCATCAGATATTTGATTACCACATGAAATTTGCCCTTCCACTTTATTTAATAAGTAGTTTAGTGAAGGCCTTTCCATATTACCTATTTGAATCTCCCCAGTTTCTATCATCTTTTTTCTCTTGGGCGAGGTAATAAAAATGCCAGTAAAGCTCTACTTTGATTGCCAGTGTCAGTGCTGCCTGATTGATTACCTGACACCAAGTGCTGCTAGAACAAAAGTACTGAAATGTGTGGAAGACTTCAGATGTCTTTGGCAGTGTATCTGCTCTGATACATGCTGAGGAAAATTCTTGATGAGTTCAAGGCTATGCTGAGGCAAACTACCCCCAGCTGCTATTCTGATAGCCCTGAAGATTTGTACTACTTCCTTCCAAGCAGAGTGCTGTGCCTTTAAAGACAGAGAAGTTAGCTCAGAATTCTGTGCTAAATATAAAATTATGAAAGTATACACAAACTAAAGTAAGGCTAAAAATATTTTTGATCAGCATACTGTGAGAGTCATAAGAGTAAAAATGAAGTAATTGATGTCACTAATTATTGAGTGCAGCTGTTTATGATATCTGCTTGTGATTTTTTGCCTCATTTAAATGTCTAAGGTGATGGGTAGCAATTGATAACCTTTTGGTGCTAACCTATATGTTCTGGTGCTGAAGTTATACATTATTTTTTGTGGAAGATTAGGTTTACTTCCAATATTACCATATACACTCCAGTGTTCTGAGATTTTTTTCAGCTAAGCATATAATTTACCACTAGGCTAGATTTGCTTTCAAGTTCCTTTTTACGGTTGTTTCAGGCTCTAATGAGAGTTTTATGTGCATCAGAGAGGAAAATGTATTCCAGTTCAAAACCAAAACAAACAGCACCCTCCCCTCATCGCAACAGTGAAGTGCCTGTGGAACAAATTATGAGGAGAGTAAGACCTCAGATTCAGATTGATGCTGAGCAGGTTTAAGTGATTGCAAATCCTCTCTCTGGGGTAATAAATGACTTCAGAATATCTGGGCTTGACCTTGCACACTTATCCTTGGGAAGCTGTGTGTTTCTCTTCTCTGAGATCAGTTTGTTCCCCTCTGAATTTGAGATGAGTTGGATAAGGCCTCAGTGGAAACCGTGGCAGGTTTAACATAACTTTTGCAGCAGTGAGAAAGTTGGATTCCATGAGAGCTTTATGGACAGCAAAATTAGGCTTCACGTGCCATCCCCTCTTAACACTGGGAAATACCACAGGGCTTTGAAAGAGGAAACCTCGCAGAGCAAAAGTGCTCTATACCACAGCTGGGATCTAACAGAAAGAAATATATCTGTGTCTATATCCATATCTATGTCTATAGATGAGTGGATATATAGGTAGCTAGATCTATCTGTTTACACATGATCTTCGAGGATCAGGTTGCAAGCATGGATGCCCTCTTGTGGTTGAGAATGCCAATATGTTGGTCTGATTTCATCGGAATCCAAAAGGGTTTAGGATTTTTTAAAAACAAACACATGCAAATTTAGTTTGTTTCCTTTAAAATTTTTGGCCTTGATTTTAAAGACACATGACTTTGTCTGTTTTCTTTGAGAAATGACGTCCATTACATAACTCCTCCATTTCTTACTTTTACGTGATTTGTAAGTATAGAACTCAGTCACAGTTGTATTGGCTGTTGGTTACCTATCATACCAAGTTTTATGAGTATGAGGTAAAACAGACATTCAGATGTCAGAAAAATTTTTAGAGGTGTTAAATCAGATATAGTTCTTAAAAAGCAGGGGGTGGGAAGCCTCACTACTCAGATATTAAATTCTAAAGATCCCTAATAAAATAAGAGTTTTAAAGGCCCAAATTACTGTTGAAATTTGCCCACTATTGCTAAGTTTTCAAAATGAAACTGTTGCTTTCCTTTTCTAGAATGAAATGATCTCATAGAATCCAAGCACACAGCATTTCTATGGTGCTTTTTAAAACTGTGCAAAATAGAAAATGTGTATGCTCTGGTTGTCAGATCATAATTGGTCTGATGGTCTCGAAGTGCACAAACCTTCCTGTTTGGATTCATAAGGATAACATTAAGCTTCTGTCAATAATAACCACAGCCTTCTCAAACTGCTTTCTTTCAATAAAAAATAAATTGGAAATCAAGAAAGAAAATAGCAATGACCCATCTGGTTAATTCAACAGATGGGCAACAACCCATCTGGTTAATTCAAGAAAAGAAAAAAAAAAATTACTATTGGTAATTTCAAGACTTCATTGTGGCTTAACCTTCATTTACTGACTTTCCCTCAGGATTTAGTTATTTTCTGTTAGAGAAGGATTTTTTGCTCATGTTACAAGGCAATGCATTTTTAAATTCACACAAGTCAGTGGGACAGACATAAACTTTTGATAGTTATCCCTACTCTGCTGTGCTCCCCTGAGTGTGAAGTGTGAGAAAAACAGACTGAAATGGTTGCAATTCAGTATTATCTCCTTGTCTTCTGCCAAAAAAACAAAATTCAGAGTGGAAAAAAGATTTTGGCACCTTATCATTTGGCAGTCAGGATGCAAATTCTTTAAAAATCCCTCATACTGACAATCCATAAATTATGCTTCGGGTTTTTTTGGCCGGCAGGAGAAGAGGGAATATCCCTCAGGTTATAAGTTTAGCTCACAAGAGCAATTGTTATTCAAATCACTGGGCTGTTCATCATGGTGCAAACTCGCTACAGCTTCAATAGATCATCATGTAGGTCAGGAAGTATCTTAGATGCAATATTTAAGGTAATAAACTTGTTCCTTAAGAGTGAATGGTAATATTGGAGTCTAATAACTCTGAGGAGTTAAACATCTTTGTTTCATGTAGGGTGCTCTTACATAATTGAAACGGTGCTTAAAGGCAGGGTTCATTTAAGAAGCAAACCATCTACAGTTTCTTTTTTCCATATGCAATAAGGAAAGATTTTTCTGAGGATTGAAGATGTTGAGGATTGGAAAATGATGATATTTCTATGCTTTCTATCTGAACCCAAGCCAAAAAAAATGTTCTGTGTTTAACCGGTGAAATGTCCTTTCCCCCTCTCATTATATATTTTCATCATTGCTTGTTTAGATTTTTCTGATAATTGTGTGGGTGGGGTTATATCTGTTTTTTCAGAGAAGAAAGCTTGTGTAACACATGTCTTGCAGTGAACTTATCAATATAACATTTCTTTCATATTGTCATATATACATGTTATACCTGAGATATAAATTTGTATCCCTGTTTCATCTTCTAATGCTATGAAACTATAAAGAAATGTACATCATTTTGATCTATTTTGTAACATCTATGCATTTAAATAAATAAGTAAAATTATCAGTATTTACATTTGATGTTCTTTTGAGGCATCTTTTGTTATTTCTTTTGTTGATATGTTCCCTGAAGTTGACAAGTATTCAGGGAGATAGTAAAGGACATATCTAAACTGAATGTAAATTCAGTTTGAATGTATCTATATAAGTGCATATGCTTTACACCTGAGATCCATTACGTACTTGAAACCTGTCTTTATGTATCCACCTGTATGGATAGGAGCCTATCTTTTGGTATTGAGAGCCTGAACCCTTCATCAGAATTAGTGGTCAGGACATGTTTTCTTATGTGCCTCTGGCCAAGAAGAAAAATCTGAACTGTGACCAAAGGAGATATCCACAGAAAATCAGGGAGGTACCACTGCCAATTTGACCAGTTCTCTTCCATGGAAGGAACCATGCTGCAGTCAGAAAAAGAGTAGTTCTTCAGTACGTGAATAATTCTTCCTTCCAAGGCAGTACCAAAGCTGTAAAAGCTACATTTGAAAACAAAAAGCCAGAAACACACACTTAAAAGAAAAAAGGAAGCTCTATCACAAAGACAAGGGAGAACAGAGGGAGGAAGAGGAGGCATTTTTAAAATATTAAGACTTAGCTTCACAAAAGCTATTCAAACTCAGTGTGAAAATCCTCGGTTTCTTTGGTTCATCCTTCACGAGCTGGACACAACAAAAATCACTTTCCTTATAATTCAGCATGACACAGTTATTTTATACATCATTAATTTAGAGATTCAGCTGGGACAAGACAATCTCACAGAAAATGAGAAAGAATAGAAGAAAGAGCAAAGTCTTTCAGAATGCTACAATGCATTTTCTCTAGTATGCTCTTTTTTGTTTAATAACGTTGTCTGCTTTTCATCACACCTGTTTGTGATGTAGAAGTTCACAGAAATTTGGGATTAATATTATGTGCAATTATGAATAAATACAGCCCAAACTGTTGGCACTCTCTGGGCAACTGTAATAGGATTATGTCAAATGTTGATAGTTGGCCAACAATATTCAGTGTTGTTGCTTGTCCTGATCTGAGCCCAGTACTGTTTGGACTACGACATAAAGAACAGTGGTTTTGCCTAATTTCTTACTTCTGGATGGACTTGATTTGGTTTCTTTTTCTCTCTTCCTATCTTGCTTCTCTCCCATCTTTCTCTTGACCTATGAATTGGTCTGCAGTTTTTGGAAAGACAATGCTAAGGCACATCTACCCACTATATTCTTTTTCACTTTCTCTCCGTTGCCCTTTTATCTGAATCTGAGACTGAAACAGAATTGACCACTGAACTCCCACTGGTGCCCTGTCTCAGTCTCCCAGTTTTCTAATCATGGTTTCCATCAGGCCTTCACACCTTTATTTTTCACCTACAGAAACCAGGATATGGAGGACCTGATGTGTAACTCTCACCCTGATATGGAGAGTGGACGTAGTTGGGGTGTGTGATCTCAGGTGTGGGAACTTGAAATCAGTCAGAGAGTCCACAGTCCAGACATAGCACGAGGTGCTCTAAACTGTGACTTCAACAGGAGGAGTGGCATCACTGTTTTCAGGAGGCAGCAAGTCCACATGTTACAGTAGTACCATGGTTTGGCGTGCCTTTATGTTATTGCACAGTAGTTACTGTCAGTCTGAGAACCTCTCATGTAAACTAGGAGATTCAGTTTTCTTTATTTTTTTGAGAAAATGTCTACCATGCCAGTAGGGTATATGTCCACAGGGTGACAACCCCATATATTCAGCACCGGTGAGGCCACACCTCGAGTACTGTGTTCAGTTTTGGGCCCCTCACTACAGGAAATTCTATGATTCTATGATTCTAACATAGTCCCTTATGTTTGACTGGGGGACAATTGTAGTAATTGCATTCCTTACACGACAGGGCTTTACAGCAACATCATGAAAATATGTAATGGAAAATAATATAGAGTTCTCCTTAACAGATACTAGAGACTGAGAATGTATTTTCTTAACTTGGCAGTGCTCATAGCTTTTCTTACTTTCTGTGGGGTTTCATCCTGAGCTCTAGCTCCATCGTTTTGAATCCCCTTTTCATCTGAGGCAAGACAGGTTTATTTGATTTTGACTGTGAAATTTAGCACTGGACTTGTTCCACTGCATTTTTTGTCAAAAAACTTTGAAAGTATGTCTGTGAACCCAAAACTCGCTGAGGTCTTGCTCAATTTGCAGTCCATACATCTGCCGCTACAGCCTTAGAGTGCTGTTTTGCAGTCCTTTGTAGACATTGGCAACAGTGAGGTGATGGTAGTTTCAACCAACAAGGACATTGCGTAATGGTGGGAGATTTTTCCACCCAGATCACAAAGGATCCAAAGTCTCCTCTGCAACTGAATGTATTGAAATTCACTTTTATCAGCAGCCATGGTAGATAAGTTTACACTTGACCATACTGTTGTAGTAGAATGTAGAACAGAGCACAGAGAGGGATGTGCTAATATGCATATAGGAGGTGAATAATTTGCATTATTTAAGTAGCATTTTGTCTTCCCTAAACTTTTAATATCCCTGTATCCATTTAAGCACTGTACAACCCTTGGCTTGCTGCTTTAAGTTGGTTTTAATTTCAGCACCATTTTTCTGTATCATTCTTCAAAGAGTCTTTGTATTTCCTCGTTTGCTGGATCAGATGTGTTGATAAATTCTTCATACTTACTGTGATCTACCTGCAGATCTTGCCATATAAACTTCTCCCCATGTTTGCTATTTTCATTACACAGAATTGGTGGGTTTACTTTTTTAGCTTTTCTCAAATTCTCAAGTCTTTTCATAGCTGCATGAGCTTCTAGTCATTCTCTTCTTCACTCCTCCCCAGTAGAAAGTGTACTTTCTGTTTAGCATGCTGTATACCACCAACACTTTGTATTTTCCAGTGAAAAACATATGTGCCAAACATAACTGAGATGGTATTCTGCAGAAAAACAGTGTCTCCCTATGGGTGTGTTGAATGTGCACAGACATGTGGCCTTTTTTCCTATGGGCAATGCCAGAATCCTGCTGATATATCAGACATGGAAAAATATTTGGCATTAGCCATCTCCTGAAGGATTTTTCCTCTCACAGGTATTGGAAAATATTCCTCTTTTACATATCTGTTTGATTATTTTGGGTATGTCCATAAGCAAAAATAAGCATACTGTTTTTCAGTCAGTGTATCTATTTTATCCATTCTTCTAACCCCAGTGTAGTCACCCGGAGCTGTATACCAAAATGTAATGCCTGGAAACAGTGAGCTCAGTATGCTGGGGGGCAAGGGATGCTCCAAGAGTGGCTCAAAACCAGAAGATATCTTTAGCAGTCCCAGGATACTTCTATTTCTTTGCTGAACAAGGCCACATGGGCCCTGCAGCTGGACTTCATGATGGTGTTGTGACGTTTACATCTCCAGAGTCTGTTTCACTTCCTTCCACAGCCATATCACAAAACCTTCACACCAGAGTAGCCTTGATGGTTGTATGACAAAGCTCCAGCAAAGGGTCTGAATGTAATACCTTTCAAACTAGCACCTTTGGAAACTCAATTTATGGTGAAGGCACTTGTCATGGGTACCCAGACTGTGGCACCGCCTGGCTGGATGATGCACAGCAGTGGAAGATCTTCCACTCCTTGAAAACAGTGTCAAATTCCTCACCTGTTTTCCTTCTCTTCTTTCCAAAGCATGAACTTTCTTCATAAGACCAATGGAGTGACATGCTTTTAATAAAAAAAATAGATGGTCTTTACCCAGGTTCTATTAAAGTTTCTATAATTTCCATTATTTATTCAACCAGGCATGTAATTCATCTATTCTTTTGTGGGAATAAATTCAACCTGAATTGTATCCAGTTATCTCCTATTACTCGTAGCCTCTCTGGCAAAGTTGTGAGGAATGTTTCAGGAAAAAAACAAAGCTAACTTTTTTTACTATCTTTCTTTTTATTTGTACCCATTTATTATCTTTCTATGTCAGAAAGATGTTTTAACTACAGTCTGCAATCTTTGATGTATACATAGACTTTCACCTTTGCTGGTTCTTTTCAGATTTGTATTCCTCCATACAAGGTATTTTAATTTATTTTTACCTTTATGCCACTCTTTTCTTCAGGTGTTTCCCAGAGGTTTATGGTGGCCGATGCATCTTTTGATTAAGATAATTCCCTCCTCCCCCAGCCAGGTTACCTACTTGCCCTCAGACATCATCCCTCTTTTGTGTCATCTTTACAGCCTGTCACTCATGCTCTGTGGATGCTAATGTCATTGGATCATCTTCATATTTGATAACTTTGCCCCTGCTGCTTGCAAGAGATCACTTTTTCTTTTTTTTTTTCTTTTCCTTCTTCTGCGTTGGTATCTTAGTGTCTGTGGATGCTAATAACAGCTTCACAGAGCCCCACATAGTGGTACCTTCTGGGAAACTCTCCTCTTAAATACTGCCATTCAGGTGTGTGTACTACTTTATAGGCATATAGCTATGGAGTCAAACAGCAACCCTTTGAAGTCAATGAAAGTTTTGTTCATTCCACTGGAGCTGGGATTTCTCCTCTGCTAAGGTGAGGAGTTGTGTTTTTCCAGACCTTTTCAAGTAGTATCACTTTTCCTCAGCTAAAGAAAGGAACTTTAAAGATACCTGCAAGCCCTATCCACTTCTCCAAAAGGTTTATAAGCATATAGTAGAGAGAGAGGGGTTACAAAAAGGAGAAAATACAGCAGCAGCAGAAGAAATGCCAGCTGAAAGAAACTAAGCAAATGGAAAATATAACTTTAACTTTGAGTCTTTGGAAATTTCTACTTTAGCACATGCTGTTTATTCAACTTTTTGTGCAATGAAGATGTTATTCTGTGGAGCTCACTTTAAATGTAAAGACTTATTTCTGACAGCTGCATTTACCAAAGAAACAGAGCCAATAAAAGTCTTTAAACTGAAAAGGACAAAATAAGTAAAATATCTGACTTGAGTAAAAAATTAACTGCATTAATGGTCATTATTTTCTAAAGATAAACAATGCTGTTTGTATACTGAAAACCTTTTGCTCCTGACTGATGGTATCGGAAATGAATTTCTACTCTGAATTCCTACAATCATATTTTATTTGTTCAACATATTTTCTCCAAGCACATTTTAATTTTATCACTTTTAAAATATTTTTTTCCACTTCAACTAGTGTTATGGTATGTCCTTTTCAATGGTATCCTCGTCAATGTTAAAACAGTCTTCTGGAGTCTTCGCCAATCAGAAAATACTGATTCTTAAAACTGCAACACATATTTTACTATTTATTGTCATATGAATTCATTAGTTTTAACTGGTAGTTCAGAATGTTATTTATATGTATTTTTAAAATTGCTCACTATTAGATTAATGAAAATTGTATTCCTCCTCACAAAGAGTGAGAGGTATTAAAATACTAGTCCATGCACCATATGGTAGAGAACCTGGGTAAAAAAGGCAAGATCCCCAAAAGTCACTTGTTTATTTTAAAGAGCTACTTAGACAGAATATAAATTCCTAAATCCAAGAAAGTGATAAATAATCCTTTCTTCCTACCAACAAGGTCTGCATATGTTAGTGTAGCAGCAGAGCCTGTTCACCTCTTTTCAATGACAAAAGCAAAACTGGATTTTGATATCCCAAGCATGAAGGGCTGGAGCCTTCTTCCCAGGAGGAAACAGAGGGCTCAGAAGAACTACAGAGCATGGAGTTTCCTCCTTCTGCTGGCTGGGAAGAAGAAAAGAGGCTAAAATTGTGGCAGCAAGCACTGCTTCTATAAATGTTTACATTTTTTCCATACTATTTGTTAGATAACACGTATGCGAAGCAGGAGCCTTAGAGTTAGTTTTTTCCCCATCCTGAGGGGATTCAACCCCACTCTCACACTTTCAGTAGACTCCCAAATAAAACACTTTACATGTGCAGAAAAGCTCTGTTCAAAGGCAGGTAGGCAAGCAATAAGCCACTGCTGCACAGCCAAGTATGGAAGAGTCATGCAAGAGGCCCAAGGGAAAATGAAAGTGGTGGTTTGGACACCTGATTAGAAAAGTTACAAATCCCAGCCCCTTCTCTCAGGACTGTGGCTGCTGTAGACAGTGATTTTGGCATGCAAAATATATAACGTTATGCATTTATTTTTAAACTTAGAATGTGAAATGCAACATTCCCAGGAACACAGACTAGAACCCACCACCTGCTACGGAACAGTATATGTCTCACCTGAGAAGAGGGATATCACTTGCTAACCCTTACATAGGCTGAGCGAACCCCCAAAGGAGCTAGGTAGAAGGAAGCTAGCTCTGAAGTGTGTGTTCACCTTATTCATTCATACAGGAAAAAATCAAAAAAAGTAGAAATAAACTCAAATGCTTGTTAAACATTATAAAGAGTATGCTTTCTTTGGTGTTTTGCAAATTTAAAATGAAGGAATGCCTCCTCAGGTAAGCATGGGTCTTACCCTACATATAAGGTGGAGGAGGGAGGGAAGTGAGTTCTCTAGTGCTAGGGTCACAGAAGGCCAGATTTTGTTACTTTCTTTCCAGCTGTGTAGTTGAAAGGGTTACTGACTGTATTTAATGGAATTAATGGCAAAGTAAGATAATACAATGATAAAGTCATGGTGGCAAAACAAAGACTGTACTGTTTATCTATGCATGTAAAAGTATATGCATATCTGCATATATCCCTAAGCTTTCAAATTCCTCCTCCATGAGAAGTTTGGCAAATCTTAACATTACTACAAAGAGTATATATCAATCTATAGAATTTACTTCATAACTTTTTTCCCCTGTGCCTTAGCCAAGCCTCACCATGTGTGTGCATTAGAAACCCTTGACAAAAGCCAGCTGAGGGCTGAAATGTTGGGAATTTGCCCTCTTCACCCTTATGAATAAATCTTTCTTTAAAAGCAAGGAAAAAATCCTCTTGGCTTGGAATATCTCAGCATGCTGACTGTGCACAAACCAAGGCTGGAATAATCATGCATTACTGTGATTTGTTTTTGTATTGCCTCCTTGTCATGTTTAAAAAAAAGAATACAAGTATTATAATTTCTTATTGCTGTGCACCAGATGCTTGCCAGATAGTTAAGGAGGGCCAGCTGTTAGCTTTCAGGAGATGCCAGTGGAAGGACTGATAGGCTTTTTTTAACAAATACGTTCAGAAACCTGTAACATTCCTGCGAGTAGTACAGCATTTGCTTGCCTTGAGAAGCAGGGCTAGGAAAGCACTCAATGCAGTTTTAGCTGTCTTTTTAGAGAAGGGGAGAAAGGCGGTGAAATATGCACTATGTGATGGGCTAAGTTTTCATGGACCACCAGTGAGTGCTCTGCAAGCTACACTGTGAGAACCGTTTCTGTAAGTGTTGCTGAATGAAAGCATGGCCTGATAAAACCAAAGAAAATGGTTCTGTCTGTCTCTACCTACCCATAACCTGTGCAATGAAAGCATTGATGCTTGTTCCGCTGCTACTCTCAGCACCCAGGTTTATGAAAGCTGCAGGTCCATGAAGAGAGATTAGAGTGAAAAGAACCTGCCATCAGAAAATCTGGGTGCAAGCGTTATCAGTGTTGTTAAAGCAACTGTTGCAACAGGATGATTTTCATTTTCCTGCAGGTAAAACACTAATTTCCATTATTTGCCACTTGATTTATAACACCAGCTAAGCTTTCTCCTGTTCTTGCAGATGTTCTAATAACCAGAGTTGTTCTTTCTTGTTCTATCCCATCCCTTAAATTAAAAGGCTTTCAGTTAGGCACAACTCCATTGATCTGATCTGGCACTAGCCCAGACAGCAAAGTTTGCCAGTGACTCCAGTGGAAGCTGGTTCAGCTGGGCCCAGCTGTGTGTGTCCTGGGAGCAGCACTGCAGGCTTCTCCCTTCCCTGTCACGCCACACCACCATGGCTAGGGACTGTGAGAGCTGATCGGAAGGAAGAACATGGAAGGAGAAGGCCACAACTTCATTTACAAAACACTTGTGATATCTGAGGAGGTCCAGAGCAAGAGTAGAGTGTGTCCACTGTGTAATCACAAAGTAGCTTTTCCACAGTCTCTAACACCCTGACTCTCTCCCCTCCTCTTCTGGGGAAAAGGTGGTGGAATAGTGACCTCACCAGACAATGCCTCAGGACTTGTGCTTCTTTAGGTTTAAGGTCCACTAGCAAGATCCCAGTACTCTTTTGCTCCTTGTACTTGGATCTTTTCTTTTTCTGTACAAGCTGCCACTTGGAATGACCTAAAATGTTCCTACAGAAATGACCAACATTCAAGTCTAAGTCCTCCACCAATCGCTTTTCCTGACATTGTGAAGAAGATGAAAAATTTGCCAGTTTATCTCCAACAACAAAACCAATGGCTCGCCACCAAAATTAATCACTAGGCAGAATCAAAGTTTTTAAAAACTATATTTTACAAAAAGTCAGAGAGCCTAAACCCTGAGGAAACAATTTTATTAAGGGGGCAATGATGAAGGAAACAGTTGCTCTCTGTCTGAACTGTGGGAGGCAGAGATGTGCTGGAAGAGATGGGATCAAAACTCAGTTATCTGTCTTGTGCTCTCTCTGTTTCTTATAGACATAGGCAGGGTGTGGTAAATTTGTTCCACTTAAAAATCAGGTCTGTAGCAGTCATTTCTCTTTGAGTTAGGAGGTAAGCTGACTGTGAGTATAGTCAATGACATAACGGCAGTATTAGCAGCTGAAATACTTAGCAAAGATGCACGTTCATAAAGAAAGCGTCAGAAAAAACTTGCTTAAATACAGCTGGATAAATAGCTTACATAGATAAAGAAGAAGGAGATTACAGATCCTAGCATCTGTCCAGCCTCATTCTTGACATGGTCCACTGAAGATTAAATAGACAAATCTATACCAAATAACCTTCACATCCCTTTTTTTCCTGAATAGTTTCCTGCTCCTTCAGCAAGACAGAAATGTCTTTTTGAGACATACGTTTTTTGAGAAGAGAAACTAGTTCACTTATCAGAAGGAATCTTACTGTTCCTATTTTTTGAATCAGTTCTGAGACTCCACATGTGCAGGCTCAGATATGTTTTAAAAACCCCACCTGTCATTTCCTTCAGCAAGTAGCTTCCCCAGAAGTTCAAGATTTGCACGCATCTGAACTGTGCACTTAGACTCTGCATATTCTAAAAAGGGGAAAGTAAGGTCCTGCTGATTTTTCCTGTGATTTCTCTCACTCACTCCCTGAACCAGAAGGTGATTTTAAAGACAAAGGACAAGATATAGGGGTTAGAACTTGAGGAAGAAATAAAAAATACAGCTTGGGAACTGTTTGCACATAGGTAAACTTGCTGATTGATTTTGCATAAAAAATGAATCTGGTACATCAACAAGAGTAGGGAGGAGTAAGAAGTAAGGCTACAACTGCAGGATTTGATCAACAAAACAGGATGAGAAGGAGGCAGACATATAGCCTGGAAGCCAAGAGAAGGCAGAAATCAAGGAAAGTGAGAGAAAGAGGAATTGCATAAAAGGTAGGAGGCAGAGTAAACATAAAGATGATAGAAACATACCCATTAGATTTAACTGAAGTGATACTTGAAAGAAACCTCTAGCTTAGATTATCTGCTGGCAAAGATAAACCATTTTTGGTGGAACATTTTTTTAATCCCTGTAACTTGTAATTGTATGGCCCACTTTTACATACCAAAATAAAGTTTCTCCCACATTTTGTATCACACTATCATTAGGACTGTTATTTCAACTTTTTATTTTGAAAAACATTCAGCCCTCTAATAGCCAGTCGGGGACATAAGATTTATTTTATCCCTTTTTTAAAAGAAAATGGTCTTAGAAGCCAAAGTTCACAGAAGAAAAGTGCAGCAGAGTAGTTCTAATACACACCACTTTGTCCAAATGCAGTGAAGGTACAAGATAAGTCAGTCACATGATGCACAAGACAGTACTGAACAACAACAACAAAAATTATATATTGTTAAGGACAGTCCTGCCTTGGCTGGGAAACAGTTTAATGATCTAATAGGTCTTTTGCAGTTCTAACTTCTACTGTATGATAGCTCTTCTGACTGTGAGCAAGTTGAGAAAAAAAATAAGGGTAAAAATGAAGGCAGTGTTGGACTGAAATATGTTCCTCAGAGGGACAAAGGGTAAGGCATGGCTCCTTCTTCCTCCAGTATGCATGTTGGCCAACACGCATTCCTGCTTAATTTCATCTTTAAGACATCTCACCTCTTTCCTGGGCAGTTGGCTTGCTTCCTTCCCCTAAAACCAGCTCCTCTTAAAAGGAACATAGAATTTCAGGTTTTCACCATCTCACACCAATTTTGTACCACCGAGCTTTTCTCCATTCCTTTCAGCACGGAAAACTGTGGTTTCCACATGTGTAGGAGAAGAAAACTAGAGTGTCTAGATATTTTGTCTGCCTCTCTGTTTACTGATCTTGCTCTCCTGCTGCAGAATTCAGAGCCAGCACCCATTTCTGGTGGCTGAGGATATTCAGCATCTTGGTCAAGCCTCAAAGACCTGTTTTCCCTTTTACAGGAAGCAGTTGCCATTCATTCCCACAGCTAGAACATTACCTCAAGTACACATGTATCCTGCCACTGGTCCTGATTGATTCTGTTCTGCCCCACTCACAGGCATGGATAATGCCTCTCATCCCTTACTCATTATTGAAAAATTAAGCACATTAAAATATCCAAATCCACTATTTTTAACTGGTTTGGGGTATCTTGCTCATCCTGATACTTCTCCTCATCATTATCTTGTTACATTTTATATTTCTCATCTGTTTGTCAGTACAGGAGTGGGCTTTGTCACTGGCCTTGGTGGGACAAAGAGACACCTTATCCCAACCTTCAGAAACTGAGAATGACAAATAGGAACACGTTCCAGCTTGTATTCAACATTGTATATAGATTATATCAATTTGCTGCTAATGGAGTTTTATTGAAGAATGATTCATTCATTCCCTCAAGCACGAATTCAATCAATCAATCAATCAATCAATCAGTCCATATTTTGAAAAAAAAAAAATGGGTCAAACTAGAACTTTCGGATGTTTAGCCTACCAAGGAAGATTTTCAGGGAAGGAGGAAGAGTCATAATTGTCCAGTTGCACCATACGGTGTTGCTGTGCTTTGTTTTAAGCAGAGGGAAGAAGCTGACAGCTTTGTCATCAACATTGTAGTGACATCCAGCCATGGTCTGCCACATCTAACCTTCCCTCCATTGTCTGCATTCATGTATAGAAAGGGATATGATGCATTTTGTATAGACAGAAGGAGTTAATTTGGAAAAGGGAGAGTTAGTCCCTGTAGGCAACTGTAATCTGAATTCAGTCAGTTAATAAAAAACCCAGACTCAAATATTTTCAGGAACTATAGAGATGAGAAAGAGAGACCCATAATGTTGGATAAGGGGATACAGACACATTTGAAACAAGTGTCATTGAAGTCTGTGTGGCTTATGATAATATCTTTCTTTTTATACATATGCTACTTTTAAACAAAAGAGCTATTTATTAAATGGATTTAATTTGAAAGGTTATTCAAGATGATTTTGTGTGTTCTGGCTGTGGTCTTATGCCCTGTTACTAACATGAGTCCATCTGTGGGAGCTTTAATGCCGCACCTTTAATGGAGAGAGCGTATCACGTCCATATGACTTGAAAATATGAAGAAAAAATCCCAGTGTCTAAACTAAGGTTTCACCACATAATGGGCCTTCTTGTTCTCTGTCTACTTAATGAGGTGTGAGTATCTTGAAAATCATGTGAAAATCAACATGACTAAACAAAGGTAATTTCACCACCCACTCTTTTTCCTTAAAACAAAGTGTTCCAGACAACTATGTGTAAATCCATGGGATACAGTACTACAGCTGTCATCACATCAAGTCAGACGATATAAGTATCATCTTTTCAGAAGCTGTATAAGCCAAGACATATGTTATATGTTTTTTATTGCTGCTTAATTGTATGATATTTGTGTTGGACTAACAGTACAAAGTGTTGAGGTTATGCAATGCGTCTTTACACTACTCCTGGGGTGTTAATGATTGAATTTCTTCCAATTACGTCATTCTAGTTGTGCAATCTTTAAATTTCACCAATTTACATTTCCTCTCATTATTTATTAACATATCTTATAATCAGATATTACAAAATCCTATAAAACAGCAGACCATACAAAACCTAACACTTATTCTGTAAGTAGAATGTCATTCTTCACAAAATAAACCCAGAAATTGTGGTAATATGGTGGAAGAGGAAAGAGCTATAACAGTAGCTTTAGCAGTCCAGCTTAAGCTTCCCTGCCAATGCCTTATAACAACAGTTTGTCTGACGGCCCTCTGTGAAATCCCAGGTGATCCTTCTGACAGATGCGCTGAGCGTAATAGGTTTCATAAGGTATACAGTTAGAGCTTAATTTTGCAAAATTTTCATCCATAAGTTTGATACTCCTGAAGAAAGAATTTCTGTTGGAGCATCTTAGTCTAATTTTTAATTCCTTTTGGAAAATAAAGGCATTTGGGGAATTTCAACATAAGGTTTTTCTTATGGTGTTATTTTGTGAAATAAATGTATTGTCATAATATATGAAGTCAAAACCAGAACAAAGTATTTTGATTCAAAGATAATTACTTTTTTAAAAACATCTTTTCTTTTAAAAAATGTTTTCATTCCATTGAAAGTTGTAAAATATCAGATTTTCATTTCAGTTTAATCTCTATTAGCATAAAAGTGTCCTCAAAATAGTCTAAAAATCACATTTTGCAATCTTTACATGCAGCATGTATGAATTGCCATTCTATTTGAAATTACAGATGACACTGTATTTCTTTAAAAGTAAATTGCCTTTTTCAACATCTTTGGTAGAAGACAATTTTATTAAAAAGTGGACTTTTTTCAGTCTCTATTTCTATAGCACTGTTTTACTAGGATGAAAGGTGACAGGAACTGTTAGCTTAACAGTATCTGTGACATGCTGTAGAGAGTATGCTTTTATCCGCGCTGGTCAACTGATCCATGTCCACCCTGCAGAACAGAGAACAGCCGCAACCTGTTAGCACGTGGAAACTGTCACTTCCCCTGCCTACCCTACAGTTGTAACATTGCTAGTTGTCATGTTGGCTATCGCCTGCCAAGGGCCATGAGCTACTGAAGACGCAAAACCCTAGTCTTCTCAAAGAGGACAGTGTGGCCTTCTTGAAGGAGCAGGACCTTGGCTCCCACTCCCTTCTGCATCATGGAAGCAAACTGAGGTCAGCAGTCAGCAAGTATAAGGAGTGTAACGGAGTGTAATGGTTGCTGCTGCCTACTACTAGACCTACCTACGTGCCAGCATGGGAAGGGACTTTCTGGTTGTTTCTCTCCTCTCTTCTCACCTAATTTAGGCATTGTTGCTGGAATACTTCAGGTCCTTGGACTGTGGACCCCATGCTCCCACTCGCTGAGGACCCACTAAAACAGTTGAGCAAAAGGGCTTAGCTATATCGAGGATGGGCACTGCAGCGTTTTTAACTTCCTGTCTAGAGAAATGTATGGCTTTAGTTTCAGGCAGTTAAGGGAGTGCATGGGCATTATGAAACAGCTGGTACTGGGGGAGAAACTGTCTAAAGTATCCATTGGGAAATGCTGGGATAAGATGGAAGAGGGCCACCCAGGAACATTCAGGAACAGAAGTTCTTACTCAGGGGGCAAATTCCCCTTAGAAAGCAGGGTAAATGAAACCCTTACTGATCACATTCCAGCTGACACTTTATTTATGACCTTTGGGACAAAATGAAAGCAAGGATATTTCTATCTGTGACATCAATGCTTTGTGTTAAACCTTATTGTGGAGGTTTGCTCCTATAGTTGCTCATTAGGTGAGTAGCTTGATCCAGCCCTTCACAAGAGACAGAAGTAGGAAATCACAGTAAGAGCATCACAGGGACACTTAAGCATCTGCTCAGCTCTATCAAGAGGTGACTGTATGTGAGCACATCTGGATTTATAGGGAAAACGTGCTGTACCATAGCGGTTACAGTAAGAGTCTGAAGCTCCATGTTTTTGGTGTAGCTCTTAAAGGGCTCCATTTTTTGAGGATCAGCTGCAGGCACAGGGAAAGCTGGGACCTGAAGTGCTCTGAAGGAATACTTTGAAAACCATGAGTAAGCTCAAAGCAAGTCCCCTACTGAGAAATGTGAAGAGATGTTTAGTTTCAAAGGAAAATAACAGTTGGTTTCAAAACAATCCTGTATTTCCAACAGAGTTATTTGTAGGAAAAAAAGTATGAAAATATTGGAATGAAGTGCAATCACAAGAATGTAGGGTGAAGTTAACAACAGCAAGGTTGTTATTATGAAAAATTCTAGGATTCAGTCTCCCTTGCCAAAACATACATAAATATATATAGTGCTGTTAATGAGACATATACCTCTAACACCAAGCAGTATAATTATGTCTGAGCATTATTATAAAAGCTAAATAGGTGTTAATTGAACATTTCCTCCTTTTTTTTTTCCTGGCCCCTCCCCTTGTCTCCAAGATCATTAGCTGCTTGGCAATTGCCTTGTCCCCTCACCACAAGACTGGAGGGAACTCCAGGCAGTCAAGAGATGGAACAGGCCCAGCAGTTCCACCGTGTGACTCCATTTGTAGTGCTGAATAGAAGACAGCCTCTTTTAATAATACTCCAGCACCTCTGTTTGAGATCGTGCCATTGATCTGTAGCTGTTACATTCCCTGGAGCTGGCAGAAGGACATCATAAACACACTGTTCATTAAAGGGAAAAAAAAAACCCTCCATCAACTGAAAAAACTCTATCCTTCGTGTAGGGACAGGAAACCATCAGTGGAATCAAACCTCCCATGGCGCTGAGCTAACTGTATCTCGTTACAGAGGCATTAGTGAAGAGCTGTACAATCACGGTTTTATGGCCTAAGAGGTAGAAAAGCAGAATTTAGTACAATTAATTGCCTCTTGGGAATAGACAGTGACCACTCCTGAGTGACAAACACTTTTGATCTCGGATTTATGTTACTCATTTCTTCCAGAAGATACAGAGTGTGTTTGATAGCAAGCTACTGGAACTTCTCAGGTATCATTCAAAACTTCCAAAGGAATGTTTTTGTTGTTATTTCCTCTGCTAACCCAGAAGCAAAGTATGACCAAAACTATTTCACTAGGAAAACTTTTGTTTCTTCATAAAAATAATTCTGGTTTTGCTCCTGTGTCTGATGTTTTGGGGGACTATTTCATTACAGTATACACACATTAAATATATTACCCCATGTATACAAAATATTAGTACATATTTTTCAGTCAATGATTTAGAGACTTTTATTCAAAAGCAGAATCCAAAATAAATGAATATATTGACTGTTTTTATAAAGGTACAAATCAGCAAAAATAGCCCTTTTTAACTCCATAAGCCAGAAAAAAAAATTATTACTGGAATAAATAACTTGACTGCTAAATATAAACTGGAGGCAAAATTATAAACTCTCAAGACATTTCTGGTTGATATTCAATCTGAGTGGATAATATGAACAGATCAGTCCTTTCCAAAACACCAGATCAGGATATGGTTTTAGTAATAGATATTGATGTCACTTGTCAGTGTCCTTGTTTTGTGTATGATGACTGGCCTCAAAGTCTAGTCTCCTTTCTTGCCTGAAGGGAGCGTAAAACCTCAGCTCTAGGATGCTGCAGTAATGCAATGACTTAGTGCAAGGCTCTACCACAGCCTTGACGAAGCTGCTCCACTTTACAGAAATAATTTGTTTAAGTAAAGGGTCCCAGTCTGCCCTTTCCAGGGAGACTCATTGGACAATCATTTTCACTTTTTCATGCCTTTTCTCCTTCAACGTAAAATTAAATACTCAGTGTGAACTACACGAGAAAGAGACCATCGTGGAATATACCACAGCCTGGCAGTTTATGTTGTCTTCTGGATGTTGTCTTCTGGGACACGGAAAAAAATTCTGGTGGAGGAGGGATCAAAAATGTTAAAAGCACCCAGAGCTTTAATGACTGGCCTATCAAGTAAACCAGGAATTACTCTTTCAGCTAGCTTGGGAATGTGTGGGAAGTGAGGACATGGGGAGGTGTTGATAAGCACGATCATCTACCAAATCAAACTGTATTTTGTGAGAAGCAGAGGAATGCACATTTTACGAGCCCTGAAGGAGTTGAGCTATGAGAAAGGAACTCTGCAGTTTACTGCTGTCAGATTACAGGCAGATATGTACATACCTACTAAAAAGGTTTTGATACCATAGCAACATTAGTAATGGAAATATAGGCTCTGAAAGAGCTAAGTTTTGAAAGTCCTAGATGGCGATTTTGTGACTGCCAGTGTTGACTTGAAACAGCTTTTCTGGAATTTAGCTGCTTAAGTAGCCATTAAATGTCTAATGGTCAGATAACTGCTTAACAGGCAGTCAAAAGACTGGGACGGGAGGAGAAAACAAATGTTAAAGCTGGTTTTATTTTTTTCCCAGTAGTTCCACCTGAGCTAATCCTACTTCCTCCTGATCCAGAATGACAGGATTAATAGAGTTCTGATATTTTATACCCATTGAAGATCTGGCTTTTACTTGTTAAATTTATAAGGTTTTCACTGAAATTACTTGAAAGCTTTCTGAAAAATGGCTCTGAGGAACACAGACGTCTTTTAACAAAACTCAGCACAGAGCTAATCGAACAAGGTGAACAGACTAATTTCAAGTCCTTTGGGATTAGAGATTTTAATATAAACATTCAAGGAGAATGTGAGTACATTTTTTGATGGTTTTTACTTCCAGTGTTTTTTTAACCCAGTTATTTCCAGATAGTCATACTTCTGCAATATGATGGCATCATCTGCTTTTTTAAAAAATATGTTGTCTGGAAATACAAGGAATTATGGCAGAGAGAATCCTAAATCCTGTATGGGCTTCATCAGATGAAGCATTTAAGTACTTGAAGGCCAGTTTGCAAAGCTCTGTTTAGCTGTTGTTAGTCTTTCAGTCTGTCAGAGTTTCCACCAAAGATGACTTGTTTTTCACCTTCCTCCTCACTTCATTTTTAACCTTGATGATGAAGATTTGTAAATATTGTCCCTGGGTCAGTTTATTATAATAGCCGCACAAGTGAATTGAGAAGTGTGACAAAGGCTCCTGATGAAGGTTACCGTGATGAAGCATTTTGTTTTCTCCAGTTTTAATATGCTCTCATGGAAACCTGGCAAGGAAGAAGTTCATTGCTGGAGCTGATAATGCTGAATGACATCTCTTGGTTTATGAAAATTATACCCTTTCTCCATCTTTAGGTTTTGTCCTTTCCCCTCCCCCCCTTCAGATAAGAGTCTTTGCTGCTTTGCCTTTGGAACCTTTAATTTTCTCCAGTATATCCATTACTTTCCTGTTTATTTGGCTCTATCACAGCAATCCACCTCCAGTTACAAAGACAGAAAACACTGAATCATTATGAATTAGGCAGGGCTGAGAAGAGGCTCCAAAGGGGACACTAGCCAGGGAGAATGCTCATCTATTTAAAAAGGGACCAAGCATGTCCCAAGGCTGCTGTCAAATACAGTTCTCCGTCTGTACGGCCTCTGTCTGTGTGTGAGAAGCTTTTATTTTGCTTTACCTTCTGGTACCTGCTAATGATGTGATCACTGAGGTACATGTGTGCTGTAATGAAAACATGATGCACCTCCTCATGTGTTTGTTCATCAGTCCTCTCTATTAGCTGATCTAGTAGAGTTGCTGTTTTAGCTCAGTGGGTGGAGGTTTGTGGTTTTGGAAGCCACATTTAAATCCCAGTGCTGTGTTTGTGGTTGGCTGATGATCCTGGGGTCAGTTTGTCTGTGGTCACAGATCATTACACCCTGTAGACAGCAACTCTCATACCACATCACCAAAAATTATACCCTGTGAACACAGTCATGTCTTCTGAACAGACTGAATATTTTAATCTACTAATCTTTTGAAGATTGTGCATGCTAATTGGCTTGGAAAAGACACTTTTTATGAAGTTTACCTTTCTGACATGTTTTAAGAATTTTGTTTCAACATATAGTAATATTCTCAAGTTTGTTGATGAACAGAAAAGAAAGTATTTTATATTAATGCATCACAAATAAAGAAATCTGGGAGCATTTATTATGGAAAAAGAACACAATGCTTCCACTAACTTCAGTAAGTGTTGGATCAGTCCCTGACTACAAGAATATGTCAAATCCAGATCAGGCACAAAAATAACAAACAGGCCAAATCTTGCTCTTTTTCCTCATAGTAAATAATAGAAAAGTTAACTACATTCTTAAATATACATCATCAAATTCTCGACATGACTAATTCCTATATCTCTACCTAGAAAACACATAGAATCAAGTCACAGAGCTTTTACTTTTGGAGTAAAGCAAAAGAGCACACGCAGCAGACTGCTATAGTTTGTAAATATGAACTGGATGTACTTTGCAGGCCTGAAGATGAAGCTGTAACCTGAAGTTACAGCATCTGTGACTCACAGATGTGAGTAAATATTTGTTTGTTGGAGTCCCTTTTTGCTTTACCAGAAGAGGCAGAGGCTTTCTTATGAGACTCTGGATGTCCTGCAACTTTCTGTAATTGCTGGCTATACACATACAAATGTTGGTTAGAATGACCTGGCATATGCAAGTATATTAATGAGTTTCTTTCATGGATGAGGAAATAAGACAGAATAGAGGGACCTTTTTTTTTTTTTTTTTTGCCCCACACAGGTACTTCTAAAAATACAGATCACTTTTTAATATGCAATTTTAACCACTGGATGCAAATATATGTGTTGGTGCTCAAAGCACTTATCAGAGCTTTATTTTGCTAATCTTTGCTTATCTGACCTCCTCAAAAAGTAGAAATAATGTGATGCAGAGTTATAAACCAGTTGATTTATTTCCCAATCTATCAGGATTCTCAAGAATGCCATCCTTTAAGCATATTTTCTGGAAGAGAAATCAATAACAGCACTCAAAATTAATTTTATAAATCAATGCCACTCCCTCCAGCTATGATCTTTCAAGGGGCATATGTTGTACATGGTATGGATCTATTAATAAAGTAACCACAGTAAAACAACCAAGCAACCAACCAGAAATCCCAGGCACTTTAGTGGCAACATATTTTGGACTGTGTGCTTGCAGACTATTGCACACTGTAAAAGCATCTCTACCCCTAAAAGCCAAATCTGAACAATTTTAATTAGTTCACTATTAAGTGGCTTACTTCCAAGCGTAAGTTTTTTTCAAACTTAACTTCTTTCTAATAAACAAAGATATATATATATATCTTATTATATATATATAAACAAAAATAGATAAGGTCTCTAACCTTGTCTGGAATAGAAGAATTTCCATTTTGCAGTAAGTTTATTCATTCTAAGATTAAGAAGTTGTGTTAGGAAGTTGTATTTGTAGCTCCTCTGTTTACAAGCTTGGCTTTTAGGCAGGAGCCATCAGTTTAGCAGCACTAAGTCCCATGCTGAAAAGAGCCTTGTTAGGATTTGCATCTTTTTATATCTGAACACAGGTTATTAGCGTTTCACTGCTGCCCACCGTGCTGATCATTTCCTGCCTGAACCAATGTACACGATTCCCTGGCAAGTTTCAGAAGGAAATAAATCCCTCTTCAGTTTTAGAAGGCCCTGTGTCTCTCCATCTGGTTCTGTCTAAATCCACTCTTCTGAATGCTCTTAACTGTTATCCTCCATTGCTTAGTGTTTTGATTGGTATTGTTCAGGCACCTGCCTATCCTGAGCTGTTCCAGATGCTCCCCTTCAGCATGCAGCCTGGAGCAGCTGAGGAAGCTGCAGTCTGAAAACGGAGGCAGATAATTATAACATGCAGTGTCCCTGCATCTGGGTATGCCAGCTCTGAGTTGCATGACTCAGTTGCCCTGGTTGGAGCATGTTCAGTGTTGGAGCATGTTTGTCTGGAGAACTGAAAGGATGCCAGGCATCGTTATGCAGATATTACAGAGTGAGGCAGAAAAGGGAGCTTTTACGGATCTTATGCTGTCCAAATGATAAAGAAGCGGACTGCAAGTTTGTTCAACCATCGAATCATGAAAAAAATTCATTACTGTTAAATGTGGTAAAAAAACCCCATGCAATATGGGGCACCCTTAGCTTAACATGACAAGTCCCCTCTTCACAACCCCTGAAGAGCTCTTCCTGTAAGACATGGGCCCCAACCACGAAGCATTTTATCAGAGCAGCCCAAAACTCTGACTTTGTGAATACAGGCATTGCTTTGCTTAATCATGGAGACAGGCAAAATATTACTGTGGCCATCAGGAGTTTTTTTTCCCAAACAAACCTGAAAATGCTTCACTATGCTTGCAGGTATTTTGTGTGCCATTACACAAACATAAGAGTTTTCACAGATTTCTGGATATGGGCTAAATAAGGCAGAATTGTCTTTCGTGGTATTCTGCAACTAGCTTTCTTCTCTCCCCATTCTCCTCTTCCTTGCTCTTTCTCAGCATGTTAAAAAATGCTGCACTTGTCAAACTTCAGTCTTTATTTCCCTGCATAAACAATTCTCCCAGCATTCGGTCGCACCAGCCCCTTCTCCAACCCATTTTCTGCTTACTGTCCCTTCCTTTCAACCATCTTAACCCACTACAACCTCCTACCCCTTTATTCTCTCTAGCCATCTCTGGCTGGTAGGATTATGAAGATCATAGAATCATAGAATCATTTAGGTTGGAGATCATTGACTCCAACTGTTAACCTAACACTACTAAGTCCACCACTAAACCATGTCCCTAAGCACCAATATGTATCTGTCTAAAGCAGTCTGTGTCCAGAAAAATGTCTCCATTGTTGAAGTTGCTTCGGATTAATGCTGTATTTCATATTGCTGCTCCACTTTCTTCTCCATTTGCCTTATTGCCATGGCATCGAAAGCCCATGGAATTTCAAAGGCAAATACAGTGGCTATAGAGAAAATACAGTATAATCCCCCTAGTTCCACCTAAGGAAGTGAAGTGGACATTTCTAAGAGTGTTATGTTCTATAGTTGAGTGAACAGATCCACTGTGTAGACATGCCTAAAATGGTAAGCAAGGATGAATAATAAAAAGAGAAGATGGTCAGGTGTATTCAAAAGTTATGGATCATGGGGATCTTTGGATAAAAAGAGGGAAGGAGGTTTATTCTCTGCTCTCATTTCACTGGACTGATCTCCATTTGCTGCTAGTCTTTTGTTGAAATAGCATAGGATTTCCTTGCAGCACGTTAAACTCAGATTCGTTCATAGCAAGCAGTCTCATTATTTTAACTTTCTAATTAATGTCCTTATGGAAGGTGCTTATTATTATTGGCTCTACCTTGCCTGTAATTCTGACAAATTAACAGATTGAGGGAGACTGTGTTGATGTTGCCTATAGCTGTTTGTGGCTTTCCCATTTGAAAGAGTATATTAAAGTTGGATCCAGATTACAAATGTTTAATCTGGCAAAGATATTTGGTGGCCTCTAAAACAAATATTGTGTCATTAATATAGCAGTATCCATAAATGGGACTGGCGACATATAATGCTGTGTCTGTGGATATTTTCAAACTCTGTTTAGGATCCTTAACTAACCCCGTTCTGTGTAGGTATTGCAGTTCCACCTCTTCAATACCTAAATGCAACAAAATAGATTAAGACTGTATTTTTAGCCTTAACTCTAAATTCTCAGGAGTTTGTGGTTTTTAAATGAGACCCTTAGTATTATCTGGACTTAGACTTCTTTTGTGGTTCAATAGAAAATACACAGTATTCAGTTTTTCACTTTTGGTACATTTTTACAATGGCATTAAAAATAGTGAAACCTTTCAAGTTTATTCAAGTTGATATGATGAGCCATAATTACATTGTTTAGCACAGTTTATTGTATAAATACAAGCTTATATTTTTTTCAAGTGAATTTTGATCCAATGCCAAAACAGTTCTTTGAACTATTTATGCTGATCTTTGACATGATATTCAAAGATGTATCATCTCCATCCAAACCACTGAGCTATTATAATGTTGTTACAGGAAAGAGGTGTGGGCCAAAAAGATATGAATATTGAAGTTAGGAAAAAATTACCACATGGTAACTGATGTTCAAAAAAAAGCGTGGTCAATTTTATTAATTTTTTTACTACCAAAGCAAAAAAGCTGAATCTCTCTTGCGAACTGCAGTGTTTAGGGACTGGGTGGAACAGCTGCTGCGCTGCAAGGACCACAAAATGGCAGGTCTGTATTTTGGGCTTTTGCTGCTAGAAAGGCAGCAGTGGAACATACCACCAGTGGCAAGTCCCCGACACCTTTGCCTACAGTTTGCCCTTTAAGTATTCTGTATCACAAGACAGATGTTAAATTTAGTCCTTATGGAAACAGCCAAGGTCAACCAGTGAAATCAGCAAGTAGAAATTTTCTCTTGCAGAGAATTTCAGCATTTGACAGGTAAAATCATTACTTAGGAACCTTCCCTACTTAGTTTTTCAGACTATCTTCTCCTTGCTCCTTCTCCTGTCTCATACTGGCCTTCTTGTCAAGGGCTCTTCTGTGTATGAATACCATTTTATAATGTTAGCCAACCTTCTGAAGAAAGTGAGGACAAAACCTCAAATCTTTAGAGAAAAAGTTGCATACTCCTGCAAGCAGCCATAAAGCAACTCTCTTAGTAAATGGAACTATAAATACAAATTCTTTATTAAAGACACATATGTTCCACAGAGTAGGAAAAAGATTTGTATTGTGCAGCACAAATCATAAGTATGTTTATAAAGTGGGTGTGCAATTTTTCTGGATATCAGACATCATGTGCATCCTTTTGGAAATATTTCACAACTTCTGCCCTTTCAGGTAGTTCTCAAATAGTAAATATTGCTTTTATGGTACTTTTCATTGAAGAACTTGCTAGACTGAAAGCACAATCATAAAAATAGGACATCACCAGTTTTTGTAGCTCCCATTTTTCTGAACTGCAAATAAATTATCAGTTTTAGCATGAAGCCTCATGGTGAAAAGGCAACAAGAAGGTCCTTGCGGACAATCAGTCAACAACACGCAAAATATTTGCTCTAAGATTTTCTGAAAACTCCTACTGCTTCAAATGACACTTGGAATATTATATACAGTGGAAAGCAACATTCCTCCTCGAAACTCGAAACTCAAGTCCTTTCCTTGAATGCTGCAAAACCTATGCTTTTATGTGGTTGATACAAAAACTTCAAGTAATGTAGTACAAGCTTCTATATTTCTCAGAAGACCAAACACAGAAAGATCTGTATATACTCAGCAGGTCAGTCAGTCACCAACCTGAAGACAGTGAAGAGATTATGCTATTTATATGAAGAGATAAGCACTGGAAGGAATTTCTCATCACCTTGTCAATAGTGATTGACATCTAATCAAAAAAGAGGCACAGACTTTTGTGAATGGCAAGACTTAAGAAAGGAGGAACAGAAGCAGAGGAAACAGTCACCCCAAAATATCAGAGAGCAAAGACTAGATTATGATGCATGTGAAAATGTCAGATTCCTATGAAACAGCAGCTCAGACTCTAGAGGGAAGTGTAAATTTGCCTGCTGTTAAGGACAAGCATTGGGCAGTAGCTGGTTATTTTCACTGCAGAAGACATTTAAAAATAAAAACATAAACAAAGTTGGTGGATTTACAGTGTTTCGCTGCCATCTATTGGGCATAAAGTGTATTGAATGTTTTTATAATTTAAAGAATAAAAACTAATTAAAGAAATGAGCAAAGCAAGTTCGAATCAGTGTTTCTGTACTAACTTAATTAATGAAAGAAGATAGACTCTCCATAAAGCATGGGAAAAAAACCCTAAAACTGTGATTATCTTTTAGGAAACGCAAGTCAAAACCTTATACCTGAAACTGGTATGTTAGTAAGTCAAGAAAACAGGTCAGGGGAGCACATGGAGCTCCAGAAGAATGGGAAAGTGGGCCATCCTTGAATAGTCTCTCCTCCTGTAAAGACAGGCAACAGGGCTTTCTGACTTACTAAGAGGTCAAAGCAAGAAAACCCAATAATAACAGTGGGCTTTTTTTATAAGTTTGTTTGGTTTTATTGCATTGCATATAGGAAAAGGAAAGTTTTTTAAAAAAACAACCCCAAACTTCCTGTTTTTCACAAACTTCCTTCAGGGCAGACACAGTTCACCTCATCTGTTTTCTTTCTGAAGTATAGAATTATGAAAATATTTATAGACGTATTATACTTGCTCCTCAGCTTAGGGATCCTTCAGTCTTGCAGAAGTCATGGTCATACTTCCCTCAAGATAACAGTAAGAAGTTCCTAAGTTCCTTTTCAGAACTTTTCTTTTACTCTGTCTTGCAACTCCGATTTTGTGAGTATTCTACCTAAATGTACCTCTTCTTATTAGAATTAGAAATATCAATTGGGAACAATACTGACATCTGTTACTTAAAGTCATGACTCTCAAACTAAAGGAAACTGAGTGCCTTCTAAATTTTGCTCAGCAAAGAGTTATATTTTATTTAAGCATTTGCTCCAACTCTAGGTTTTCCTAGACTTGAGTTGTCACTAAAATACTAGATGAAGGTGGGAGATGTAAAGTATGGAAATACACATATTTTCTTTCCCTTGAATTCTGCTGCATTTTGATGTCAGTTTCAAATGGTTAAACTAGTAATATTTTGTGGGTTTCGCACTGACGCTGCCTTTATTTTAGGTACTGTGCCAAAAGCTGTAAAGAAACTTGCTTTATTCCTGTCAGAAAAGCTCAGCAACAGAGCTTAAGTTTATCCCTAGTACATCATAACTATCTATGTGGAGTCGTAACTCCAATGCATTTATTAAAGAGGGCACCTGCTATAAAATTAATTTCCTGACTAATGAAGGATCTATAAATGTTACAGAAAAATGTCCCCTCCTTGCCCAAATGGTGAAACATTACAGGCATTAAAATGTTCTTGTTACAATATTTCTTTGCAGTTAAACCATAATTAAGTCTGCTGTTTAGGATAGGTAACTCTAATTGGCATCAGTAGAAGACAGAGAAATGATGTGATGAAATGAAGCAAATGGAAAGACTTCTGGAAAAAAGAACATCCTATTCAGTATTCCCACATTTGCTGGGAAAGCTCTACTCTGGGCTCCAGGTTATCCCTCTTCCACATCAGGTTAGTAGCCCAAGATTATTGAGAGTAGAAAAGGGTAGTCAACTACTGAGAAGTTTTCTTTGTTTAGCTTAGGAGATAATCATACTTCTCCTAAAGATGCCTTTACACTTATTCTAAGGAAAAAATTTAAGGAAGATTTTTTTTGAACATTATTTTTAGTGAACCCATCAGATAGATGTCTAAACATTCCTAGGAAAAATTAGGCGTTACTGGGTCTCTCAAAAACTTCCCAAGCCAAAGAAAAAAACTGTGAGGTGCTTTCTTCTGTTTTGGAAGCAAACCAAAAGGCAAGAGGACCCCCAAATAAGTGCTTTTTCAGAATTTTAAATGTATATTTTCAGCATTTTCCAGGCCTAAGAATTTAAGCAATGTAATGTGATTCTTGTTTCAAATAATTTTTTTCATTTTCAGACATATAAAGGAATAAGAAATAGAGCTGAGGACTGGATGACAAGTGAGATAATCCATTTACATTATATTTACATAAGTACAGCTGTCAAAAAGGTAACATAAATTAATACACAGTACATAAATGACACTTCATGTTAACAAGGTTCGATTAATCAAGGACACACAGACAACACTGTAAAATCAGACAGTAAAATAGAAGACCATGGTGCTAATCCTATTGTATTAGAAACTGGATTAGGCATTGTAATCCAGAACAGGCTGACGTAGAAAATAAATTAAATTTACTCTGATTCCTAAAATAATACTTCCAATGTATCCTACACAACTTTCTCTCCATTGTATTTCTATATATAAGTAACCCACCTACTTAGAACTATGATAGTACAGAGAATAATGAAATACTGAAAAACACACTGGATGTGATTATCAATTTTATCCAATATTCTCTGGCACTCAGGCAGGAATAATCTTTGTGTAGCTTATGCTCTGCATAAGTTACTGGAGAATGGATATTGAGCTAGCCATTAGTTTGCCTCTTGCTGCAGAGTCTCCTGGATTTTTAGGTGAGTCTAAGGATAAGGATGTTCAACAGGTACATTCTGTGCTAAGCATTCTTTTCAAGACACAAGAAACGTGTGTTTTCTTCATTTGCCATTTAGAAGAACTAGTTGTACATTCTCCAGGGTAAAACCTTTCAGTTGGAAAATGGAAACTAATCACAATTAAATATTTAATAGAAGTGGTCAAAGTGACTGGTACTTCAACTGGGGGAAGAAAAACCTAAGAGGATGTGTTCTGGTGTTGTTGAAAAGTTGGTATCACTATGCATTCAGAATTTTCTGTTTTCTTTTCAAAACAGCCTATAAGTTAAAAGTACCCTTATATGAGATGTTTGAATTTTTTATTGAAATAAGATATTTTTATCACCCTTTATAATGTATTTTTTATTTTATAAATTTTGTATGATTAGTTACTGCAATATTTCTATGTTTGTTCCACTTTGAAAAAGAAAAGAACTTCACACCGTGGGAATTTCTCATGCAGTTGCCTTTCCTCCCTACAGACTAGTAAACCAGAAACCAACCTTGTAAGAGTGGAAAATGCAATGTACATATAGGGCATGAAATTATCCCTTGGTTTCCAAGTCTGCCCACAATACTCATTTGACAGTCTGAAGGTTTGCTCTGTCCTTGACACAGCAGCAAGAAGTCAGTGCAGTGTGAGCATCAGAACAACTGGGACAGAGCCCTGCAGGCAGGCATTCAAATGGGAGGTCAAGAAACCATCTTTATGATCAGGTCTACAGTAGCACCGAAGCACAGCCAGTGTAGAGGAGGCAGACTACTTTCTCATTAGGTATTAGCTCCTGCACTGGTACTCAGGGTCTCACTGGTATCGGCCATCCAGTCAGCGCTCATCCTGAACTGCGGGTAAATCCCCATGGTGTGACGGCAAAAGGAGGAGTTTTGGGACAGCTCACTCTCTGTTAAGAGATGGAGAACACCCCACTGCCCTTAGATCTACTAGGCAGGATTATACAGTGACCAAAAAATGCAGCAGTGCTTTACTGGGATAGAGCACTCATAGGGACTGAACTAGAAGCTCTTAAAGCCTAGACAGAAATAAGAGGTATTGAGTCCCATGCACTGAATAATAAACTCATACATTCAGGCTGTCTTTCATGCAAAAGAAGTAAAAGACTGCTTTCTCATGGTGTATTTGTGGGAACCCAACACCTCACCCCCCCACATCAGTCTGGAGCCAACAGATTCACTCCCAGCAGAAACAAGAGCCTTCAGAAGTATCATATTTATAGATGCATCTATGCCATTGAACAGAGAACATAACTTCAAAATAACTATTTCTTTTGGATCATGCATTTTCAAAATATCCAAAGAAAACTTTTGAAAACATTTTGCTCAGACAATGTTCAGATTTGGAAAAGAAATTTTAAAAAATGATTCTTTACATCCAGAACAGAAGCTAGCAGTCATTGATGGTAGAGATGTCTGCTTCCACCTCTCCCATCACAGCACATGCTACATATCCAAAGATTTCACTAGCCAAGGAGTAAACAGCCTCTAATGGTTTTTACTATACTTTGGCCCTCTTTAAATAGCTTATTCAAAAGGATTGAATATTACAGTCTTACTGCCTGTGTTCTCCTGACAGTGAGGTTATGTCTATTTACATGTGCTGGAGACTGGAACATGACCAGTGCAGTTCTCTCAAAGGTAAGCTTCCCTTTGCTTCCTGCAAAATTTCTGCTGGATTGAGCCCATGGCTGAGTAGTTTTATGATGTTTTATACTCTCTGTCTTTTCAGAAGGAAAGCACAGGACTGACATGTGCTTAGTCCTCTTTGTTAGCCTCACACAGTGAATTAAAGCCTTTACATCCAAAATTAGGACTGCATCTGGATGTCCTGGATCATGATGATTAGCATATTGACGAAGTAGTAAGGCTGGTAGCATATGCCCCTGATGAAATAAAGTCTAGTGGCCACATGACGAAATGAGGACTGATGTTCATAAACCCCCCTCTGTAAAGAAAGCTAACATCTACCTTAACATATATGTATATTCTGTTGGTTTTGTGATATGCCTAACACCTTTTTAACCAAATCGGGGAAATAAAACTAGATTCTTGAGCTGTACCTACACTACAACAGATGTAGACTATGTTATCAGACCTGATCCCGCTTTAAATAGCTACCTCAGGTACGCATAACAAGGAAGTTGAAGCACACAAGTCGCAAAACTATGTAAGAGTTCAGTAAAGTTATGAACATACATTTCTCCATACAAACAGCTCTAGATAGATGGGCTATTTGTTTAATTAACTTTGCAAGTCAGCAGTTTATACAGACTGAAGGTCAGCAATGTAAAGCAAGGTGTATACATCTTGACACTGTCTCTCCAAAGAACCCAGAAAATTCAAAGAAGGGTTCAACAAGTCTAATTAAAACAAAAAGTGAGGTGAGTTGCAGTCTAAAATTGAAACAAATGTAAATCAAGCTGTTGTTCCGATTAAAAAAAAATAAATAATTGTGACAAGCTTATATATCATACAGCTCTTCACTTGCTAAGAAATACAAAATTGCCAAAATAATTCATAAACACTGCTGCCACATTATATTCAGCCTGGTAAAAAACCACAAGGTTCAAGATGTCTGTCCTTGCAAAAATTTCAGCACGGGTTTACAGGCCACAAAGTTCAGATTATTTGTATATGTTCAGATAACTATTTCAGCTGTAATCTTATATGAACACAAGTGAACCTCTGAATTCTTTGGTTTACTCACAAATGAGCCACTTGATTTAAACTGATTGCTTTTCAGTGTAAGCATTAGCTGGACATGAGCTGGCAATGGGTGCTCACAGCCCAGAAAGCCAACCGTATCTTGGGCTGCATCAAGTGTGGCCAGCATGTTGAGGGAGGTGGTTCTGCCCCTCTACTCTGCTCTAGTGAGACCCCACCTGGAGTACTGCATCCAGCTCTGAGGCCCCAAACATGAGGACATGGACCTGTTGGAGTGAGTCCAGAGAAGGGCCACAAAGATGATGTGAGGGCTGGAGCTCCTCTCCCATGAGGACAGGCTGAGACAGTTGGGGTTGTTCAGCCTGGAGAAGAGAAGGCTCTGGGGAGACCTTATAGCAGCCTTCAAGTACTTAAATGGGGCTTATAAGAAAGATGGGGACAAACTTTTTAGCAGGGCCTGTTGCAACAGTACAAGGGGTAATGGTTTTAAAATAAAGGAGGGTAGGTGCAGACTAGATAGAAGGAAGAAGTTCTTCACTATGAGGGTGGTGAAACCCTGGAACAGGTTTCCCAGAGAGGTGGTAGATGCCCCACCCCTGGAAACATTCAAGGCCAGGTTGTATGGGGCTCTGAGCAACCTGATCTAGTTGAAGATGTCCCTCTTATTGCAGAGGGGGTGGACTAGATAAGCTTTAAATGTCCCTTCCAACCCAAACCAGTCTATGATTCTGTGATTCTTTTGTACATTATATCTGCTGAAAACGTGATTCAGTGCTTTTTCAGAACTCACTATTTTACCATTGATATTATCGGTGCTAGGAGGAATAAACCATGGAAGTACCAAAATCAGTTAATAAATACTCCAGATAAAATATATGCTCAAATGTGCTTGTATGTATACTAAAACCTGTTGAAGTGTATTTCGTTTTTTCCGGTGTGAGAACCTTTTGTATCTATGGTGGTTTGTATCTTCTGTCCCACTTAACTACTAGGTGAGAACACAAGAATGGCAGGTGACAGGTCTATCTAACCTGCTGTCCTTTCTCTAAATGTAGGCCCAGGGAAGGATAAAAACTGGACAAACCTATATAATACTTCTTCATAATACTATGTCACCTTCCAATTATTTTTAGCCCCAGGGGATGGTTTTTAGTACTGCTGTGCTTTTAGCAACATTCTAAAGATTATTTCTTTCATGACCTTGTCCATTTTCCTCTTGAGCCCATCCAACCTCTAGTATCCAGAATTGCTTCTATAGAGGAGGCTATAGGACAACTACCAACTGCGATCAAGAGCCGGAAAGCTGCTATTCCTTTCGTTTCAGTCTTGGTTCCTCCTGGCTCCATTTGATGCTCCTCCTTTCCTCAGGTCTTGTACTGGAAGAGAGAGTGAACAGCTCCATATCTATTCTTTCTATGACTTTTGTGATTTTGCAGGATTCCGCTACATTCACACATCAGTCATCTACTTTAATGCAGCAAGGAAGAATTAAAAACTGCATTAACAGTGAAATGAAAAGGAACATGCAAATAATTATTCTGCAGGCCCATAACTTTCCTACCCTTTACAAATAGCAGTTTCTGTGGCTTATCAGAGTGAAGTCTAAACACTGTTTAGTCTAAGACTAAAGGGTAAATGAGTTTTCAAGGGATCAGAGTTTTCTTTATAGGGCAGACAACTTCTTTCTCATTTGTGCAGCAATGTCTACGCTGCTGCTGTCAAAATAGCTACATATTTTGCTGAAAATAGTTCTCCCTTCACAATAACTTATAATAACCAAAGACAGAAACAAAGCAAAGAAAAATTTCATGCCGTAAAGTCAAGCAATAAAATAAACAGTGAAACAGTGGTGGCCACACAGCAAATAGTTAGGCAGCCTTGGTTATATTATGATCATCTGTTGTAGGAAAGACATACAAAAATAGCATGAGAATGAACATAATGTACATCTACTCCAGGATCCTGTCTATGACAGCACATGCCTAGAGCAGACTAAACGGACAGAATAAAGAAGAAGAGATACCAGCAGAAAATACAGAATTCTTTTCAAAATGTATTTTTGTTTTTCAAAGGTGTCATGGTTTAACCCCAACCAGCAACTAAGCACCATGCAGCTGCTCGCTCACCTTTCCCCCCTCCCAGCGGAATGGGGAGGAGAATCATGAAAAAAAGTAAAACTCATGGGTTGAGATAAGAACAGTTTAATAACTAAAATAATTTTTAAAAAGCAATACTACTACTACTAAAAATAATAATAATAATATTATAATAATAATAATGAATATAACAGAGAGAAATTAGACCCAAGAAAAGACAAGTGATGCACAATGCAATTGCTCACCACCCACTGATCAATGCCAGAGCAGTGACCCATCCCTCCTGGCCAACTCTCCCCAGTTTATATACTGAGCATGACATTCTATAGTATGGAATATAGCTTTGGCTAGTTCGAGTCAGCTGTCTTGGTCATGCTCCCTCCCAGCTTCTTGTACACCTGCTTGCTGGCAGAGCATGGGAAACTGAAAAATCCTTAACTTCAGATAAGCACCACTTAGCAACAACTAAACATCAGTGTGTTATCAACGTTTTTCTCACACTAAACCCAAAACACACTGTACTGGTTACCAGGAAGAAAATTAACTCTATCTCAGCCAAAACCAGGACAAAAGGTCTAGAATCTCTGCCCCTGTGAGATTTTTGAATGTGAGCTAGTTTTTAATGTATATATCAGACCCTCATATGTGCTCAATTTTCCCACGTAAGAAATATGCTGGGGCCTTCTCATTTGTGTATGAGGAATTATTTAGAGTAAATGCTGCTGTTTATTTTCAGTGATTTCAGGTATCTTACATGGTCATGTAACAAAATTTAATTGAGAAGAAAGTATTGAAGTTTCTTTGAGTGTAGGAATTAGAGTCAATTCTAACCACACTTGTTTTGGATGTTAGACAAGAGAGTTGTTTGGTTTTGAGCATATGAGGAAATGGCACAGCTTGTTTGCTATGGAAAAAAAAATAAAAAGAATTGTGGAAAAACACCACTGAGTGGAATTAGGACAGTGACCATAAAGATTTCCTAATACACTGACTACTTCTTCATCTTGATGAATGGTGCTTATGTACTGACGACTAGAAGCAAGAGTGGTCAACACCAACAGCTGGATCACTGACAGCAGCATAGGACAGATCTGGCTCATTCATAGTAGTGGGAGGCAGGTGCTCTGCTGAGGATCTGACTTCAGTGACATGCAATATATCCTCAGAAATAAAAGAAGTGATTTGAGACTAAAAGAGCAGGAACTACTTCAGACTGTACCAGTACAAAACTTTGAACAACAATCCAGAAATCAGGAGTGGGAAATTCAACGTGGTACAGCAACACAAATAAACGATACAAAACTCAAATTGCTGTTTATGTAATCCATGACAGCAACTAATTGTTCATTAAACAAATAAAGCTGAGAAATAATTTAGCTATTTTTCATGTTGGACATTCACTGGATTCAGTTACTTTTCCTGAATAGTCCAGGTCTGCTATAAAGCAACAATTGAGACAACTTTGATAAATTTTCTACTGTATTTCACGCAGATGTTGAAATGGTTTGCTAAATGGCTATGCACATAAAACAAATCAGGTCCTTAAAAAGGAAACTGTCTATTTTTATACAGCATTACTAACAGTTGTGATAATATTTGTAGCAGTCTTTTCCATTATGCAAAGGAAGTGCTTATTGATTGGAGTCTGTTTAAACTAGGCCAAAGGAGAATCAGAGCTCTACTGGGAGGGGACAACCAAAATTGCTGATAGTGAGTCATGCCCTTTTTATAGGGAACAGCCTTTTATGTCCTCATCTTTTTCTGTTCCTTCTTTACAGGAACTGACTGCATTTTATAAATTTTAAAAAGGTTCTTCCAGCTTGTATTAGCAATGAAGATGCAACCATGGTGCTCTGTCACATGCTGTGGTGCCTCTGAACGACTTCAAAGATATTCCAGACCTAAAGCCAACAGGAATTGTGGTCATGGGGCCCATGCCAAGAAACATTAAGCAATGTAAAATTAGGACCATACCTCTGTAGCTGTGCATAGTTCTTTTCTATAGGTAATGAGAGGGCAAGAACTCCTCATATTATTTCCTACTTCTGACAGTAATGGATAGGCTATTTACCTAAGGCAAATAAAGAAGGCAGCATAAATCAACAGCGTCAGCCTATCTTCTAAGAAGTCTTCTTCCAAATATACCTGTTAAAAAAACCCTGGCATCATATTCATAGATTAGAATGTCTTTGATAAGGAATTTGACATCCTCTGTAAATTTCAAGACATTTGCAAGCTATGTTTGGTGTCTGATCTCTGTGTTTCTCCTTCTAAATGCATTCTTTCTTAAAGATAACTGTCACTGAAATACAAAGGAAGGAAGGAGGGAACAAAGAAAGGGAGGGAGGGATGAAGGATGGAAGGAAGGAAGGAAGGAAGGAGAAAGAAGAAAGAAGAATTAAAAAAGAAAGAAAAGAAAGAAAGATAAGGAAAGAAAAAATAAGAAAATTAAAGAAAAAGTAAAGAGAATAATGTAAAAAGAAAAAGAAAGAAAAAGATAAAAGAAAGAAAGGAGAAAGTAGAAAGAAGTAAAGAAAAAAGAAAGAAAGGAGAAAGAAAGAGGAAAGAAAGAAGGAAAGAAGGAAAGGAGGAAAGAAAAAGAAAGAAGGAAGGAAGAAATGAAGGAATGAAGGAAGGGAGAGAAAAGAGAAAACCCATCAAGTTTCTTTTTTAAAAGCTTGTAAGAAAGACACCCTAAATGTATTAGTACATCAAAAAACTAGTGGCACAGATTCCACTGTGTCTACCAGGTGTTACATTTTCATTTAAATGTGCCTTGATCCTTTTACTTTTTAGTGCTCATTGTCTTACCATTATTAAGCTATTGGCAGTCTGCTCAGAGAACTGGTAGTACCAGTACCGGTGTGAAACTCCATCACTTCATCTTAAGTGGTATGAACTTCAAAGACTACCTCTGATCATTTTGATGCTAATTATTTTAAACAACCTGCCCAAAATAAATACCAAGCTTAATCTATTTAAATATAATTATAAAAGACAGCAAGATCTGGGTTTGGTTTTGACTCAGAGGACCCCTGAGAATGAAAGAAAAAATCCTCAAAACCACAAAACCAAAATAAATCTGGGCCTAACTGTCTCATAGAAAATAGATTTAGATACCAAAATAAAGCATGTTTATCTAAAGTACTTTTGCTTTTAATGTCTCATCTAGTTTTAAAAGTTCTTAACTGTGATGCACTCTTTAGACATTATATATCAAATGGAAATGTTTCCCTTGAGCAAAGCTTTTCCCTGCAGAGGAGAAAGGGATTTGAGATGCAAGATGCTGAATTATTTTTTTAAGATATTCAGAGTTTCCATAGGAGCCCATGGGATTTGAGTGCTCTTAGCTCCTGGCAAAAAGTGCCACTACTGTGTGAACATAAGTTCCAGCTCTGAAATGTTGCTCACTTGACTGTTTTTTGAAACAGTAAAACAATACCAACTCTCCCCATGATACCCTGGAAGTAGTAGTTGCAGTACAAAAAGGCAGTTTTCCTCACAACAAGAATCTGTTTAATTTTGGCCCTTCCATCTTGTGATGTTTAGTTTTTGTAAGAAGGAGACCTTCAACAAAGTGTACATTAGATCTCCATAGTAGAGTGGTTCTACTTGTCAGATTTTTTAAAGCTGTGTGCTATTCCTTACATTTCCTTTTTTTTCTTTTTCAACAGAAAATTATTGAATACTGGGATTTTTATTTACTTACAGAAATCATGGGTAACTAAACAGCAGTTTTCAGTAAGGCATTCAGAATCCATATGTGCTGAGAAGCACTTCTCAGGTGTTGCTGTATTCATAAGCTGCTGGACATTGGGTTTTCCCTGTGCTGTTACCTCATGCAAATCTGTGCTCTGCAGTATCTTTCTCCCTCGAGTCACTTCTGAGTTCTTTACCGTATCCTTTTCCTTTTAGTTTTGTTTCCTGTTAGCCTGTTTGGTGTGACTGCCTCCTGCCTTCTTTCCTTCTTGCTTTCTTTCCATTTTGATGTCTTCCATTTGCATCTTCCAAGAGGTTTTTGCTTATCTTTGAATCCCTGACTCCAATCACTTTCTGTTCCCATACAACAAAACTGGTCAAAGTGTCTGATCTGTAATTAAGGATGACTCGTTTAAGAGCATTTGGAAAAAAATTTCCTCAGTTTCTCCCAAGTCTCATAAGTGTCATGAAATCTACACCATTCAGGTGCTTTATTTTCTTGGGAGTAAAATATTAATCAGACTTCTGAATGGCAGCTATATAATTTTTTTTCTTAACATGATTTGGTTGTATACTTTTAAAGGCAGGTTCCTGCCTTATTCAGGTGAGATCTTTCCTAAGCCCAGGGTTTTGCACATAGATGAAATCCAAATTCTTACCTGAATCTGAATTTCCAAGATACAATCCCAATGGGTATTAGCTCTTTAAGAATTTTTGGTCGCTTCATTTATTTTGTTCTGTTCTATGCTTTCTAAATTATCTGTCCTGGTTTCAGTCTTCTGAATACTTACTCTTCTCTAAATCTAACTGATGGTACTAGTGGGGGTGTTGAGTTCTGTAACAGAAAGTATTGGCATTAACTACGTATTTGGAGGGTGGAAGAAGGCTGGAGACCATGTGCCAGAACCAGCTTTCCTGGTTCAATCCCTCTCTGTCCCAGACCCACAGAGACTGCTCCTTGCTTCCAAGCTTTGCAAGAAAGAAGGCTTTCTATTTCCACACAGCATTACTACCAGTTGTGAAAATCTTTTCCATTATTCTATTATTCAAAAGAAATATCTGTTGATTGGAGACTGCTTAAGCTATGGAAGTTCTGTTGGGGAACATCCAATTTGGTGTTAGTGAATCACACAATTACTGGAGGAAACACTGCCATATTTTCTGACAAATCATTAAGTTCCTTTGTGAAATAAACACTAAGAACATTACTAAGGCTATTGCTTGTCTGCTCTGGAAAAGAAGCCAAAGTGGTGGGGTTTAGAGTGGAGTCTAACCAGAGGCGACCTAAGTGAGCCATCCTTATACACCCAGGAGAACTGAACTTCTACAGAAATTGTGGTTACCAGACTTGAAATAGGGATAGAAATAGTAACCTCAGGATGTATTCACCTGTTAAGAAAAATATCTTAAATATCCCCTTCTCACACAAGACATTTCTGCCATTAATACTAGCAGACATTCTCCCCGCCCCCCCCGCCCCGACCCTGGGGGTCAGCATTGTGCTCACCCAGTTATCAACATCAAATTCTGGCTGTAGAAGATGCTTTCAGGCATGTGACTGTCTCCCTCTGCCTTTTCACACCAGTGCTGTTCAGCTCTTTGCACAAGGATGGGCGTCATGGCTCCAACGTGGACCACCAGAACTGACTTGTCATGTGCTCCTGCCCAGGGTATCCTCTGTCTGAAGCATCCTCTCCAGAGGAGAAGGTGAGCACCTCCTTTTCCCTTCTTTGTTAGTGTCTATACCTTTGAGCGGCTAGTGTTCAGCTAACACTAAAAGGTGGTTTTATTGATCTCATAATAGTTATTATCTTTACGCATGTTCTGAAACTTGGAAATTAGTGATTTGCCATAAGATCACAGCTTTTTATCCACAAAGAAAAGAGCATCTCTAGGCTACATGGTTCTAAAGGGGAAAAATGAATTAATGAGTCTGATATGATATTTTATAATTTTTGGTTGGATTGGGATTTTGGGGATTATTGGGATTATTTTCACAACTAGCCAAAAAATAATTAACCTCACTCAATAAACAGTAAAAGATTTCAGGTAATAATGTCAGTCCCAAGCTTTAGAAAACGACCAAAGCCCTCACAAATCAAACCCTCATACATGGTATTAACTTAAAAATTGACTATAGATGGTTTTTCCTCCCAGCTTTTGAGCTTTCAGGGGGGTTTATTTCTGCTGTTTTATTCCAGCTGCTTCTAAAATGTCTCAAAATGAAGATTTTTTGTTTCTTGATGGACACTTGGCTTCATAAGTTGTGGCGACATGAAAAAAAAAAATTACATATTTTGAGCTTCATCATAAAATCTTGGTGTACCGGCAACACTGAAAATAGTGTTTGTGCCCTTTTTGCAACTGGTGTGTCAAGGCATTATTGACTAGAAGATCTGCAGAAATACAGGCTTCTGACTAGTTTTAGGTCACATATACGGCTAAGGGAAACCCCAGACTTGATTAGAAACAGGGCACAGCAAACTCTGAGAACCAAATATGACCTCAGATTGGTTGAAACTATAAAATGGAGCACACAGATTTAGAAATCCTGGTAAAGTGATGTTCCAGTATATGTATAGCCCAAATAAGCTTCCTTTCTTCTCTTCTGTAGAAGTAAGTAAAAGTTCTTACGTACCTGCTTCACAACCTTCTCCACAAAAAAATGGCAGGTTCAGTTACAGCCAGGCCTTGATAAATATCAGCATATCAGTTTATTATATGTGTTTAGCAATGCTCTTTTCCTTATTGTAGCCAGTATAGGTAGTACTACAGAACAGACCTTATTAGGAAATATTTCATAATTTGTATGAATTTTTATAAGAAGTGATCAAAAATAATAATCGATAGTGAAACATCTATTAATATGCCTCATTTTTAGTTATTAAAAAATCGTCCTGCAATATGCAGGTTTGCCAGAAGAGGGAGCAATCTACCTATGGACTCGCAGTGTTTCGGCAGCCTCGCTTACGTTTTAAAGACCTTCCTATTTAACAACTGAGGAAGTAATGGGACTTCTCGTCTTTCTTTTAGAAATCTGACATTTGTCACAGTTTCCTTTGTGTCTAAGAGCAGGAACACAGAAGGAAGAGATGCGGGAAGTATTTATGCAGGTGAAGAAAACAGTTTGTGAAGTAATCTTCAATTACATGCTGAAGAAGGAACGTTTGCTGCAGCTGAAGTCTTGAAGGGCAGGAAGCCTGGCAGTGAAAGCTGAAATTAGTAGGAGCAGAGCCTTCATGGTTCTCTGTAGACAATTCTCTGACTGTTTTACAATCCGGTTTGTAAGGTTATGCCAAACATAACAAAAGGGCATCTTGTTTAGGCAAGTTTCTTGCACAAACTTCTTGTGTGGAGCAGAAAAATTGTCCTCATGTGAATAAAGGCATCAGCATTTTAAAATTTAAGGGCAGGAGGAAAATAATGGGCATTTTACTTTTCATTTGCACGTGTTTCACAATATACCTGGCTTTAAATACAAAAGCATTTTAAATTTATTCACTGTGTCATACAGGCTCTGTGTTCTCCTTAAACAAACAGCACTCTTCACTCAGAAGAAGAAATGTGTAAAAATAATAATGTAAACATAATCTGAAATCCTTTAAGTATCTTTCCTTATATTATTTTCTTGATGTTGTAAGTGATATTTGTATTTTACTGTTATTGAATGTTTCTCCTTTATATGAAAAGCCTCCCAAACACACATGCAAGCACATTGCCTTGAGTGACCCCCCCATCAGGTTAATATGCACAATTTTTCCACTTGTATCAAGCAAAATTCTTCCAACACTAGCCTGAAGGGTTTCATTAAGAACATTTATTGGCAGGCTAAATTATTAGTAGACCTTAAAAAAGTCTGCTTTGCAGCATTAAGAATATGTCCATGTATTTATATTTTAACATTTATTTATTGATGGCTTTCCTAATGATGGATGAACTGCAATTCTTACTCATGTGAGTAGCACTCTGGAACTTTTGCTGTAAAATGGCATAATTCATATGAGTAAATGCTGCCTTTTAGAGCCCTAAATGCTTTACTAAGGTCCCAGTCTTGGCAAAGTTTACCCAGGAAAATAGTCATTACTCAGTGTAGCGAATACTTTGAAAAGTGAGAGTGTTCAGAATTTTATCCTCAGTGGATCTTAATTAATGTTAATCAGTGCTGATGAGAAAGGTGATACTTTCATAAAATAAGACCTCTGAGGTGTTGAACTATCCCTTGTAATCACTGGGAACTGAAGGAATTCAGCGCTGTTCAGAATTAGCCTCACATTTGGAAACATTTACACATCAGATGCATTGATACTATTAACCAGAACTGAAAATAGATACCCTGCTGCACTGGAGACCTGTCCCCATGGGGGGGGGGGGGGGGGGGGAAAGACATCCTAAGATCCAAATCAGGATAGCCATAATTTTCTTCTCCCTCATTCTACAGCCTTATCTCAGGCTGCTACTCCAACAGCTAATTGATTTACACCTTGCTAGAAGGGTCAAGACTATAGCACTGGATGCACATCCTTCACAACCTCTCCCTATGCTTTTTCCAGATGAAGCAACACCAAAATATGGAGAAGGCAAAGTTAGGAACCAGAAAGCAGAGTGGTAAGCCAGATAATGATGGTGAATAAAAGGCAAAGAATGCTGACCCAAAGACGACAGTTACAGAGCAAAGTGTCAGTTAATGAATTAATTTGGAAATACGTTATATGTGCTGTAGGACAGTGACTGAAATTTGGAAAAAGACACTACAAAAGGATAAGTAACCTTTTCTTCTTCAGTGCACTTTGAGCTGAAAAGTACTAAAAAGAGAGGGTACCCTTGGCTTCCTACTCCCTCTTCTCTCAGAAGATCTGTTATCCCCAGGAAATACTCTCCACACCAAACCATTTTTTTAGTTTTAAAATCTAATCATGGAGAAGTGACCTGGGAGAGCTGATTGCTACCTGAAGTCCTTCCACATAATTTGATTGCCAGGTTCCCGATCATTTTATCATACTGTATTATTTATGTACATATATTAAATATTTTATAATATATTTGATATTTTAAATATATTAAGTTATATGTCATAATGAGTCCCTTCCAACTCGAGATATTCTATGATTCTATGAATATACAAATATATTATATTACTTATTTATTAAAATCAGCCATCATTTTAGAAAGGCATGTTCTGGTTGGTCCGGGCACACCTTTTCAGGAAGTATTTCTTTGCCAACTACTTACCTTAAAGATCAGAAAGGACTTGCGAGAGACTTGGAGGGATAAGGTGACCCAAAGGAATTCACAAAAGATAAGGAATGTGTAATCTCTCTGTGAACTCAGTGGGACAGGTTCGGGCAGACATAGGACAGAGGCCCTTCTCTGGCAAGAATTACACTGACAAGCACCTTGGCTCTGATTCAGCCGAGTACTTACACACAGGTCTGACTAGAGGTGCCCCACTGAAGTCACTTCCTAAAATTAGGAAAATGCCTAAGTTCTTTCACAAGCCAGCACTTTGAGTGTTGATATTTGCAGTAAAAGCCTGTATAACCAAGCCAAATACAACAGCATTCAGACATGGGATCAGAAGGCAGGTTAAAATGAAGCTGTAACTGCACTCATGTAGATAAGATGCCTTTTTGTCAGCCCAGCCAGAGTGAAAGTCTGTTACTATCCTTTCCCATCACAATTCAGGTGGCTAGGACAAAGACTGCCACAGGAATCAGATTTACCAAAGGACTGGGCTGGGTGTTGTATTTTTCCGATTGGAAAAGCTCAAGAGATATTCTTCTATACAAATAAAAATAATTAAATACTTGGAAATAATGTACAGCTATTATACAAATTAAAGGTATACAGAGATCATAGAATCACAGAATGGTATAATATCTCAAGTTGGAAGGGACTCGTAAGGATCATAGATGAGGAGGTCTGTCTTCTGTTAGGACAAGAAAACAAGTAAGCACACTTTTATGTGGTCCATGTGGTTTCTTATGTTTTCCATGTTCTCTTCTTGGCCCTATGAGTTATATGACAATGGCCCACAGGCAGAACATGTCATTACTATCTGTGGACCAAGGACTGAGTACATGTTTTAAGTACTCCAACTGTTCAAACTGGTGGTATGTGGGCTGTTCGGGCTGTGTGGAAATGTTTGTGCATGTGCATGTGCATGCAATTGTGTAAAGTCCTCCATACTCTCTCTGCTATTATCTGTCCATGGTCAAGAAGAACAATTTCTTTAGGATGCCACTCAGCGTTTTCCATAGCCTTGGGCATGTAACAACCAGAACAGTAGAATATCCTTTTGATAGATACACAGACACACAGATAAAGTCATTCCTTACCACAACTTTGGATTAAAAAAAACCTATAGCAGCACCTGGGAAATCTGCACAACAACTTGCTAACTGAAATATTTCCATGCCTAATACACCACCTTTATGGGCCTTAGTCCAACACCTTCCACATACACGTTTTTCTAAAAGGAGAGAAAAAGGTTGCTGCTTTGAAGGAAAGATGTCCAGGTATTGTCTATAGCTATACTTTTAGGTACTTGCTATAATTAATCTTTCTCTTCCAGTCAGTGCTATTGTCCTCAGCCACAGAACAGTTGATCGAGAACTAATCAGCAGAATTTGCAGAATATGTGTACACACAGATCTTCTGTTCTGACAGAATTTCGCTGATGACAGGATTAGCTGGTAGCTTTCACAGAAGGCAATGAGGGTCAGTGATAGTTTTGCCCTTTGTTTAGATAATGTCGATCTTATCTAAAAAAAGACTGAAAGGGACCTCCAGGCCGATATACGACAAAAACCCAGAATAATGCAAGGTCATATAATTCCTTTTATAAATTGCTGAAACTCTGACTTAAAATATTTAAGATTTGCCCCCAAATCTTTTACTTAAAACCTACTTGATAGTCTCATGTTTGTGGTTAAAAACCTTCTTCTAATTTCCAGCCTCAATACTGTCATAGTTAATTTATGATTTTGTCTTGTTTCACCACTGTCCTTTAGTTTAAACAGCTGCATTATCTTCCTGCTGTTGAATGAAAAAACACCCTCAAGACATATTTATAGAGACTATCTCAACCTTTGATTTGTTAAAAAAATCCAGTTACTGTCACTTCTTATATAAAAGGTTTTTATTCTTGTGATCTTCCTAGCAGACTTTCTGCACCTCTGTCCCATTCTGAATCCTTCTTTCCTGGACGTGGACAGCCACTGTTACACATGGAGCCCTACCAATGATTCGTATAAAGGCACTATTATTTCATTCCTGTTAGCGGATATATATTTCCTTGCCTTTTTCACAGACACATCACCTCATCCAGGTTTCCTGTGACTGACCAGCATACACAAGTTTTCCTCCTCCTCTGTCATTCTCAATGGATGAGCTCCCAAGTTTATAGCAGAGATTCTTGTTCTTAGTCCCTAAGTGCATGACTTTATACTTTGCGCTCTTGAATTCCTTCCCACTTCTATTACTTGGGTCCTCGAGGTCATTCAACTGTTGTGCTAATCCCTTCCTTATCCAGCTCAAATACTAGTTTCCAATAAAGCACACTGTAACACAGCAGGCTGTCCTGAAGTTTGATTATACTTTGGTTGAAGACCTATTTGTTTCTGTGCTCTCATTTCCCATTAACCATCCTGTCTTTGCCCTTATGTTCAGTATAATTACTCTTACTGAGAAGGAAAGCAAAATATTAATCTGGTCTGGGACTATATTTTTATTATCTTTAAACTGTACTTAGTCATCACAGCATGGCATAGTGATTCTTTATTCCTTGACCTCTTTTCCCACACAGATATAGGTCTGGCAAATCTGCTATTGGTTTTAACTTTTTTTTTCTTTAAAGATACAGCTTAGTTTAGCTTTCAAAAATCCTCAATTTACCTCAGTATATCTTGGCTTTCTGGGCAGAGCTCTCTTTACTGACGTCTTTGCTGTATGATTAATCCTAATATGCCCCTCTCAGGCTTCAAGACCCTTCTTCAGTTTTTTTGCTTACCCACAAGCTCCAGGCAGCTTTCACAGAGGCAAACACAAGACTTCTAGGGCTTCTCACCAGTTTCCTTTGTTTCTCAGTTCAGCAGAATCCCACATCGCCACGAGTCATGGGCAGCATTCATGACTGTATATTTAGGCAGGCCTTCCTGAGAGTCATGAGAGTCCATGTGATGCACAAAGGATGTTGAAATGCATTTGCAGGGTAACTTCCCATGAGACCCTGCCCTGACAATAGTTTGGGGATTTGCAGGTGTAAGATTGCAGGAACAACAGAACCAGAACAAGGGAAAACTACTGCCAGAGAAGCTCTGGAAAACAGTGGTCAGGGCAACCTGAGTGATGTTGCAGAGCTGCAAGTGAAAAGCAGGCTACTGAACTGCAAATGGAAAGTCCTTCGCATTACACAGGGTAAGGCATTTAAGGCACTGTGCAACACAGATTTCTGTTACTCCTATCGTATCCAGTTTCATCTGCTGAGTACTTTGAGAGTACTTATTTTATTGCTAAAGCTTATTGTTATATAAATATTTTGGTGTATTTTTCCCCTGACTTCATCTAATTCTAGCTGGGTAAGATACAATACTCTCAGTAAATGTATTGCCCTTGTTGTCATTAATATTAGGACACATTTTCATCATGCTGTCTCGTCTCTTCCTCTTCAGTACTTCTTTTTCTATTGTTATATCTCCATTCATATGATCTTTTTCCAGCTGTGCACTAAATCTATGTGTGAATTTACACAAGTTTCTTCCAAATGTATCCTATGTCTTTTAAAGATCTTTTTATCAATAGTTCCATTCTTTATTCTAGAAGGCCCGTTCTCCAAGTGCTCGTGTAGACGAAACTTCCTGTTCAATGAATACCTCCCACATGTTCACTGTTCCATCACCTTTCCTTATTCACAATCACAGAATAGCTGAGGTTGGAAGGGACTTCTGGAGGTCATCTAGTCCAACCCCCCTACTCAAGCAGGGACACCTAGAGCCAGTTGCCCAAGACCATGTCCAGATGGCTTTTGGATATCTCCAAGAAGGAAGACTCCACAACCTCCCTTTGTAACCTGTGCCAATGCTCAGTTACTCTTACAGTAAAAATGTGTTTCCTGATGTTTAGAGGGAACTTCTTGTGTTTCAGTGTGTGCCCATTGCCTCTGGTCCTACCATGGACACCATGGAAAAGAGCCTGGCTCCGTCCTCCTTGCACGTCCCTTCAGGTATTTATACACATTAGTAAGATCCTCCTTGAGCCTTCTCTTCTCCAGGCTGAACAGTCCCAGCTCTCTCAGCCTTTTCTCATAGGAGAGATGCTCCAGTCCCTTAATGATCTTAGTGGCTCTTCATTGGACTTTCTCCAGTATGTCTGTGTCTCTCTTGTATTGGGGAGCCCAGAACTGTACATAGCACTCCAGGTGTGGCCTCACCAGTGCTGAATAGAGGGTAAAGATCACCTCCCTCCATTTGCTGGCAACATTCATAGAATCATAGAATCATAAAATCATTTAGGTTGGAAAAGACCTTCAAGATCACCGAGTCCAACCATTAACCATGCCCACTAAACCATGTCCTGAAGTACCCTGTCCACTCGCTTTTTGAATATCTCCAGGGATGGTGACTCAACCACTTCCCTGAGCAGCACATTCCAATGTTTGACAACCCTCTCAGTAAAAAAAAAATTTTTCTAATATCTAACCTAAATCTCCCTCGCCTCAACTTGAGGCCATTTCCTCTTGTCCTGTCTCCAGCCACCTGACAGAAGAGACCAACACCCACCTCACTACAACCCCCTTTCAGGTAGTTGTAGAGATCGATAAGGTCTCCCCTCAGCCTCCTCTTTTCTAGACTAAACCGCCCCAGTTCCCTCAGCTGCTTGTCCTGGGTTCAGCTGGGATAGAGTTAATTTTTACAGGAACCTGGGAGGTGGGGGGCATAGCCGGGGCAGCTGACCTGAACTAGCCAAGGAGCTATTCCATACCATGTGACATCATGCTCAGTATATAAATGGGGAGTGGGCCGGGGGGGCTCTCTCGACTTTTGGTGGGGGAAGTGGCGGAGCGTCGGGTTCAGGGTGGTGAGCAGTTGCACTGTCCATCACTCTTTTTGTATACTCTTTCATTAGTACCATTGTTGTTGTTGTAACCTTTTTTTGTGTGTGTTGTCCCAGTAAACTGCCTTTATCTCAGCCCTCGAGGTTCCAGGTTTTTTTTCTTTTCTCTCCTCCGTCTTCCCCCTATCCCACCGGAGGGGGGCGGGAGGAGTGAGCGAGCGGCTGCGTGGTCCTTTGTTACCGGCTGGGCTGAAACCACAACACCGCTTCTCATAAGACTTGTGCTCCAGGCCCCTCACCAACTCGGTTGCCCTTCTCTGGACACGCTCCAGCACCTCAATGTCTTTCCTGTAGTGAGGGGCCCAAAACTGAACACAGTACTCGAGGTGCAGCCTCACCAGTGCCGAGTACAGGGGAACAACCACCTCCCTGCTCCTGCTGGCCACACTATTTCTGATACAAGCCAGGATGCCGTTGGCCTTCTTGGCCACCTGGGCACACTGCTGGCTCATATTCAGCTGGCTGTCAAGCAGCACACACAGGTCTTTTTCTGCCAGGCAGCTTTCCAGCCACTCTTCCCCAAGCCTGTAGTGCTGCATGGGGTTGTTGTGACCCAATTGCAGGACCCGGCACTTGGCCTTGTTGAACTTCATACGACTGGCCTCAGCCCATTGATCCAGCCTGTCCAGATCTCTTTATAGAGCCTCCCTACCCTCAAGCAGATGGACCCTGCCTCCCAACTTGGTGTCATCTGCAAACTTGCTGAGGGTGCACTCAATCCCCTCATCCAAATCATCAATAAAGATATTAAACAGAACGGGGCCCAACACCAAGCCCTGGGGAACACCACTTGTGACCCGCCGCCAACTGGATTTCATCCCATTCGCCACAACCCTTTGGGCTCGTCCATCCAGCCAGTTTTTCATCCAGTGAAGAGTGTGCCCATCCAGGCCATGAGACGCCAGCTTCTCAAGGAGTATGCCATGAGAGACAGTGTCAAAGGCCTTGCTGAAGTCAAGGTAGATAACATCCACAGCCTTTCCCTCATCCCTCATTCCTCCTAATGCTGCCCAGGATACCATTAGCATTCTTCACCGCAAGGGCACATTGCTGGCTCATGTATTCGTCATACCATACACTTGTCCCTAAAACTATCTGTAATTCCTGCTGCATTCCTATGAACTGTTTGGTATACTTTCTAAATTTTGTCAGTTGCATTCTTTACTGCTTTTATAACGTTCCCACTCATTATTATTTTTTTTTTTCACTTTAAATTATCTCCTCAGTGTCTGTGTAATAACTATATTCCTGTCCATTGTATCTTCTTTTCTTTTTTTTCTTCTTGCTGAATAACTTTACTTTTCTTGATATATGTCCTGTTATTTTTTTGACTGCAGCCAATCTTGGTTAAGTTTAAAAAAAATATATCAGTTCTTTCTTTTTGAAACTTCAGTAGTTCTGCATTAATGCTCTTTCCACACTTTTTAAAATCAGCATTTTAAATTTAATAGAATGACTAGGAGTTCAGCATCATCTGCATTTCTTTTCAATGGCTGACTCAGACAAGACATTAGGTCTAGAATACCTTATCAAATAATTTGACTATGCTAGAAGGAAGCAACATTATCTTTACTTCCTGAATATTTTCCTTGCCAGCTATTGTTTCCCAGATGGTCTTAGTCATTTTAATCCCATGTGATATATACTTTGTTTTCTCCCAGTCTTTATTTTGTGATGTTCTTTCAGCAATATGTATTCCCTCTTTTACCTTAATCACAACTGTTAAGGCTTCAGCATCCAAAACACTAGTCTTTCTTTCATATGACAAAGCACCAGTCAAGTACTATATGAATTGCCACAGCAGATCAAACCAATGGTCTATTTCTTCCAAAATCTTTTCTTTGAATTGAGACAATACCAAATTTTTCAGGAAAAAAAAAAGTTTAAAAATCCCTACAATATCTTGGAATAGCATGTTAATGAATAGTTTTTTTCCAGTGCAGGAAGTTAGGGATGGATAATGTCTTGAAGCATGAAGGTGTGCATCTTTTGGTAATACATATATTGTATTTTATTGAGTGGAATTGCAGGCTTTCTTAACAGGTGTAAAAATGCTGAATCCTCCTTAAAACCCTGCTCTTCGCTGTACCATTGTGTGCCACGGAGCTCCACAGCTCAGTGTGCAGATGCTGGTTCCCAAATTATCATCCATATACCACTGGGGTCTGTGAGGCTGTATTGGGTTTGCGTGGCAAAGTTTTGGTAAGGGGTGGCTACAGGGGTGGCTTCTGTGAGAAGCTGCTAGAAGCTACCCCTATGTCTGACAGAGCCGATGCCAGCCAGCTCCAAGTCAGACCTGCTACTGGCCAAGTCCAAGCCCATCAGTGACAGTGGTAGTGCCTCTAGGAGAACAGATTTAAGAAGGGGAAAAAAAGTTGCTGCGGCACAGAAACTACAGCTGCAAACAGGAGTGAGAACATGTGAGAGAAACAACCCCGCAGACCCCCAGGTCAGTGCAGAAGGAGGGGGAGGAGGTGCTCCAGGTGCTGGAGCAGAGATTCCCCTGCAGCCCGTGGTGAAGACCATGGTGAGGCAGGCTGTCCCCCTGCAGCCCATGGAGGTCCACGGTAGAGCAGATATCCACCTGCAGCCTGTGGATGACCCCAGCCGGAGCAGGGGGATGCCCGAAGGAGGCTGTGACCCTGTGGGAAGCCCACGCTGGAGCAGGCTCCTGGCAGGACCTGCGGATCTGTGGAGAGAGGAGCCCACGCTGGAGCAGGTTTTCTGGCAGGACTTGTGACCCCGTGGGGAACCCACGCTGGAGCAGTTCTTGAACGACTGCAGCCCATGGGAAGGACTTATGCTGGAGAAGTTCATGGAGGACTGTCTCCTGTGGGAGGGATGCCACGGTGGAGCAGGGGAAGAGTGTGAGGAGTCCTGCCCCTGAGGAGGAAGGAGCGGCAGAGACAATGTGTGATGAACTGACCCCAACCCCCATTCCCCGTCCCCCTGTGCTGCTGGGGGGGAGGAGGTAGAGAAAATCAGGAGTAAAGTTAAGCCTGGGATGAAGGGAGGGGTGGGGGGAAGGTGTTTTAAGATTTGGTTTTATTTCTTATTACCCTACACTGATTGGATTGGTAATAAATTAAACTGATTTCCCCAAGTTGAGTCTGTTTTGCCTGTGACGGTAATTGGTGAGAGATCTCTCCCTGTCCTTATCTCGACCCATGAGCTTTTCATCATATTTTCTGTCCCCTGCCCAGCTGAGGAGGGGAGTGATACAGTGGCTTTGGTGGGCACCTGGCATCCAGCCAGGGTCAACCCACCACAGAGGCAAGGGCCTGTGGTCTGCAACACATTGCAGTCATCCTGTGGTCTCTGACAAGTGGTTATTTTGGGCTCTGGTGAACCAGGAGAAATTCCTACATGTTTGGCTTTTGTCAGTGGTGCCAAACTATGCCTGTGAAAATATTTTTCTCCTTATTATTTTTAACTGTAACATTTAAAAAAAAAATCTTTTAGGTGTTCCTATGTTCTTTCATTGTGAAATAATTAATAGACATTTAAGCAATCTCCTTCTAAAATATTGATTATTGTAAATGCTTGTCTTGTCAGACCTTTTTCTTTCATATGAAAATCATTCCAAGTCTCTAATAATTCAAATTGCCTTCTGCTGGATCTTTTCAATACAAGTGACCAAAAGTAGTGCACTATTATAGGTAAATAGTAAAGTTATAATATTTAATTGCAGCATTACCTGTTGACACATGTTTGTAATGTATCTATGTTGTTTATTATTCTGTACATTACTGCAAAATGAGCAGTTATTTTCAGTTCTGGTTGAAAAAAATTTGTTAGGACATTATTTGAGTGGCTGTACTCAATGTAGAAGCCATCAGCAGCTCTGATGATTACTTGAAATAGTCCCTTCCACTATCACTGACCCTGAATTTTCTTTTCTGAAATTAACATATTACTGAATTGCCAAATCACCTGTGTAGCTTAGTTTCTGTAACAATGCTCATATTAACCTATATAATTTACATCATTCCCACTTTTGCTTAATAAAGTCTTCACTGAATTTTAGAAATTCTGTAGTGAGGTCCAATTACATAGGAGAGAAATATTAATTATGTGAGAAATTATGAGATTTAATACAGAAAAATGAAAAAAAAAAGAGTTCATAGATTATCTATTTTGGATTCTCTGCTACAAGCTCATGGGTCACACTGAAAGCTCAGGCACAATCTTTCCCAATGCAAGACAAGTCCTAAAATGCTGGTGCTGTAAGAGATACAGTAACTATCTCCATTTAGGCATGATTTCTTTGAGAACTTTCTCAGATAGCACATGGTCCTCTGTGGAAGACAAGTTGGAAACCTTGTCTATAAAACTAGTATCTTTTCCCAGGGAAAACAGTGGGAGTAACTCAGGTGCTGAATTTATACCTGTGGTTTTTGCTACATGTTACCAGGCTACTCGAGAGCAGGAATGGTCTAATGAGGACCCTGACAATGAAAGGGATATATGTACACCCTTTAACATAAAAATAGAATGGCTATTTCACTTTACCTATGTGATCTAATCAGCTACTGCCAGTAAGTATTTGGGCTGCTATGCAGTATCCATAAATTTCAAAAGTTCACAGTGGAAGTGCGTTATTATTGGTTTGTATTCATGTTGAGCATCTACTTAAAATATTTGTTATCCATTTAATCAGGAAGCAAACCTCCCTCCTGATCTGTGAATTACTCACTGGTCAAATGCCAAATCACCATCAAGAGCCAAGGGTAAATAATCTACGTGATTAGCTTTTAGCGTTTCAGGGAGTGGATTTTGATCTCAAACAGTGAGTAACATATGCCTCATTGCCTCCTTGTATAATTCTTGGAGTGCTTTCCAGAAATCAGCATTACATTATATTTTTATGATACAATTGCTTTCTCTATTTTTTCTTCTACATTTTGGGTATCTAAACTTTACTGCATAATATGCAGAACGTAAAGAACTGATGTGATCTACCTGGACTTGTGCAAAGCATTTGACACTGTCCTGCATGACATCCTTGTCTCTAAATTGGAGACACATGGATTTGATGGATGGACCACTCGTTGGATAAGGAATTGGCTGGATGGTCACACTCAAAGAGTTGCGGTCAACATGTCCGAGTGGAGACCAGTGATGAGTGGCATTCCTCAGGGGTCGGTATTAGGACCAGCACTGTTTAACATCATTGTTGGCAACATGGACAGTGGGACTGAGTGCAAGTTTGCCCATGATACCAAGCTGTGTGGTGTGGTTGACATGCTGGAGGGAAAAGATACCATTGAGAGGGACCTTGACAGGCTTGAGAAGTGGGCCTGTGCAAATCACATGAAGTTCAACAAGGCCAAGTGTAAGGTCCTGCACATGGGTTGGGGCAATCCCAAGCACAAATACAGGCTGGATGGAGAATGGATTGAGAGCTGCCCTGCAGAGAAGGACATGGGGGTGTTGGTTAATGAGAAGCTCAACATGACCCGGCAATGTGCGCTTGCAGCCCAGAAAGCCAACCGTATCCTGGGCCGCATCAAAAGAAGCATGACCAGCAGGTTGAGAGGTGATTCTCCCCCTCTGCTCTAGGGAGAGCCCACCTGGAGTACTGTGTTCAACTCTGGAGCCCCAAACATAAGAAGGACATGGACCTGTTGGAATGAGTCCAGAGAAGGGCCACAAAGATGATGAGAGAGCTGGAGCTCCTCTCCTATGAAGACAGGCTGAGAGAGTTGGGGTTGTTCAGCCTGGAGAAGAGAAGGCTCCGGGGAGACCTTATAGCAGCCTTCCAGTGCTTAAAGGGGGCCTACAGGAAAGATGGGGAGGGACTCTATGGGGGAGTGCAGTGATAGGATGAGGGGTAATGGTTTTAAACTGAAAGAGGGCAGATTTAGATTAGAGGTAAGGAAGAAACTCTTCACTGTGAGGGTGGTGAGGCACTGGAACAGGTTGCCCAGAGAGGTTGTGTCTGGCCCATCCCTGGAAGTGTTCAAGGCCAGGTTGGATGGGACTTTGAGCAACCTGGTCTAGTGGAAGGTGTCCCTGCTTGTGACGGAGGGGTTGGAACTAGATGATCAGTAAGGTCCCTTCCAATCCAAACCATTCCATGATTCTGTGATTTTATGATATATCTAGTTCATTACTGCACCTCTGTAAATAGCCAGCATGGGTGCTTTAGGAAGAGCATAAGAGCGAGGCAACCATATACACTTCTAGACATACTTTCCCAGGTTTTGCCCAGATACTGTAACTGCTGCTGGCTATAAAGGTCTGGAGGGTTTGTTGCTGTTGTTTTGTTTTTTTTTTTTTTTCCTTTTCCTGGGTGGAGTCTGCCATTCTCTTCTGACTATATAGAAACTATCTATATATATCTACAAATTCAGGCTAAGTGGACATTTTAAAGGTTGAGAAAAAATCAGAGAGTCTTTATGAATGCAAGAAAATATTAAAAAGTAATCAGTTTGTACTAAGCTTAAAAAATCCTAGCTGCATCAGAATTTAAGAAATCTGTTTAAGGAATACCAGTAAATCTATTGCTTGATAATTCTGCTACAGGAACTTTGAAAGTATTTTCAAAACTGATGTAATTTTGTATTTGCATTTGCAGTTTTATTAAGAAATTAATAAATAGGAATATTATTTTGATGCAATGCATTTCCCTCTTGCTAAATCACAAAAGGTTAAAACTGTGCTTTGTGTTTTATCAGTGACAGATGCTGTTGTGAACAAGTAAAATGTAATGGCTGCATATGTATTTTTACTTCAGTACCCTCCATATTCCCACTATACCCACACAACAGCTCTTGAAATTCAGGTTAAATGCCTCATAAATTAGCAGATTAAGTAACCAAAACACCAAAATAATATAGGAAACTGTTCCTAGCAAGAGAAAATTTTTATAACCACAAATTAAAACAACAGAAGAATAGAAATAAGTATCAAAACCTTTACCAAGCTAGTAGGCTCTTTATCAAAGGCTCTTTGCTCTTTTCCCTTGCTCAGAAGTTCTCTACATGGATATATATAGTAGAGAGGGAAAGAAAACAGTAGGAAATCTGTTTGCTTACTGGTATTCATAGTGACTATACAACATGTTTTGGGCATGAAAAAAGTTACACTGAAAAAATCAGTGGCTGTGCTTAAAAATGTGGCTTATATCACCTACTTGAAAAGCATACTGCACTGTATTAATGGACAAAATCATGAACAACACTGAACGACAACTGTTCATGCAGAGTACAGTTACCTACTGCAAGGTGCAAGGGAGAAAAAAGTGAGAAAAGGGCAGTCATATGCAAATTGTTACTATTTACCAGTACCAACACATACTAACACAAACTTGAAAACATTATAAATCTTAGAGCAAAACTAGAAAATTCACAAATGCTGCATTGGACAGAAAGAGAGGCTGAAGAAAGGCTCTTAAGCAACTGCAGGATTTTCTGTGTGAGAAACACTCATCTGATTTTCTTATGCTTGTCTTCTGCAATGTCTGTACTATTTCAGACTCTGTACTGCCAATTCATCTCTCGTGCTCCACAATACCACATCCTAGTGTGGCTGCCTGGCTGGCTCTGTCATCTACCGCTAATTCCACCCGAGAGATAGTGCCTCAGCACAAGAGATGATATGATGCTACATCATGCATGACATTATACACAGCCAAGGGACTTGGGGGACCCTATGTTCACCTGATTGTGCTGATACACAACCCAGCATGTGCAGTCTTATACATAGGACCTCTGGGAAAGTGGGAGTATTACAGTATCAATAAGTAAAGTGCAGCTGCTTTTTTGTTTTTCTCAGGTACAGCAATTAAACGCAACGTCTTCTCAATATTCACTTTTCTACATCAGTTTTTGAGCTGAAACCAATAAATTAAAAGGGTTGTCTTATAATGTCATATACCATAAAATGTCATATCGTCACAGTATTTTAGCCTCTGAGATATCACTGCTACATCGTGTGGAACCCTCGTGAAAATGTGCTCACACTTATATTTAACACCTCTAGCACCTGAAATGTCTATTTTTTCAGCGTAGGCAGCTTCTTGTATGTAATGCCTTATTTTATGAATGCTAGTTTTGTGGTTGTACCACTGTGGGGCTGTGGCTGCAGTGGTGATTACTGTTTGTCTTCACTGCCCAGTGTGTCTTTTTTACCACTTATACAAGCAGCCTGATCTTGTGGTGGGGATAGCAGCCAAAGGCTAACATGTAAAATCCAATATACAGAAGGCAATTCTGTGTGACTGCTTCTTAACATATTAACCTATAATTAGTCAAGAGCCAGTAAACTACAGAAGAGGAGAAGCTTGAAACAGAGCATTGAGTCAGATGGAAAGGACAGTTCATAGCTCCAATAACCTCTCTGAAAAAGTTCACTTTTCCTTTCAAGCAAACACTGAAATCTTTTGTTTTGCAAATCATTTCCTCCTGTCTACTCATCTGCTTGCATATTTCAACAATACTCAGCAACTTTTTACTGGTGTGAGCTACTTTTATACTTCACTCTACAGACTGTTTTGGTTTGGATTACAACTGTAAATCTGCTGATTGTACTTGAGGTCAATCTCTGGGTGGCAAAAGTGTGTACATCCCTTCCACACATAGTCCCTCAGGGTTATGTTGCAGCCTCTCTGATAAGAAGAGGTTCTTTCTTGCAAATTATGTTGTGTGTGCTCTTTCCTTTCAGACTGATGTACCAGCAAGCCGTGGTGAAGCTGGCAGCCATTGGAATCATAGCTTATCAATAGCTATGTGACAGATGTCAGACTGCTAAAATTTCCTATAATCTTGATCTAGACCATATGATTAAAGCCAAGAAAAATGTAGCAACCCTTCATCTGTACTCTTCTGCATTATGGTGTTATGAAGAATTAGAAGTAAGCTAAGTCTTTGTCAATACTAGAAAAAAAATGTTGCTTGAATTGCTCACTGCATACAGGAAGCTATCAGAAAACCGAAGGAAGTACGTGGAATAAAGTTCTTTCATATTTTATTTGTTAAATACTTTCTGAAGGAAACTGTGGATGTTACATTCTACTGTTGATTATAATGGTAGGACTGAAAGTGCTAGAAATTAGTCCACTAGTAATGTAAAGAAGATGAGGAACCAAGACAAAGTACAAAAAATGCTGGTATTCACTTTAAACCTTTACTCGATGAAGGCAAATTTACAAGAAATGTAGCAGTCAGGATGAAATGTGGATGGAGGTTTTCAGGTAACAGAAGTTTGGAGGTATCACCAGGAAACTGCTCCATGGAAATGTGGCTAAAACAAAAGCCACAGTTAAACCATCTTTGTGAATACTTCGTTTAATGAGATCTGGTTATTTGCAGAGACATAGAGAAGAGGTTATTCACACTGCTTAACTTCAGGCACCTAAACCAGGAGTCTAAGCTCCTGTATAGTCAACGTAGGCTTCTTTAGAGGGCTGGACAAGATGAAGAGGTTAACTTTGATGTTCAAAATAATCTTCATAACAGTCATATTTGTCATCATTGATGAAATAGGGAGATCATCCCTACTTAGCTACCTATCTCTAGTGTTCCCAGTTAGAAGTTGTGAATAACCTCTATCAGATGCTGTCACATTAATAGTCAGCACATTTGTTCATGAAGCAGAAGCCACATTCCAGGTGTGACCATTTGACATTATGTTAGGAATGTGTGTTCTGAAATTGTCATTATTACTGATAACTAAGTCTAAATGAGGTTATTGAAATAAATTGATTCTGCTTTGTGAGGAGAGTGAAAACCATGCTTCCCCAATGAGAACATTAATAAGTAATGAAAGGACAGAATAAGGTTTAATTAAAAAGTCATATAAAAGAAGACAGAAAGGCAGAATAAAAAGGTAGAGAAGTAGGACTAACTAATAAATGCAAATGAGGTGTCTTATTCAGCACTCCAGGAAGGAACAGTGACAGACAGAGACAAGAGTGTTTCTCTTATTTTGAACCACAAAGAATTACCAACTATAGTATAGGCCCAACCTGGAGGAAAATATTCTTGTAGATATGAAAAGAAGATGATGATCCAAAATCAGAGTTCTGTGTTACATTGCTTTAAAAAGGGCATATTATAAATGCAGATTCTATTAATAGTTTTCTGGTAACTACAATTAGTTCTTAAAAAGCAAGCGTCTCTCTGAAACTACACTTGCAGAGATCTAAGGTGGTCTTTTAAATAAGGAGGATTATCTCATTAATGAAATATTATTATAGATTTTCTTTTAATGGGGAAAAAAGTGAGGTGCATTGAAATCAGTTTCCTCACCAGGAGAGCCTGGATAAGTAAATTACAAATAATGTCATTTAATTAACTATGGGTTGTTTTCATCAGCTTTTTCTCATCATCTCATCAGTTTACCTGTGCCACATCAACATTTCATTTAGTGGATTTAAAAGCTTACTAGAGAATTTCCTTTCCATCCATCTTCTTTTCAGAGCTTAGTAACAAATTCATAGATTTTCTTCAAAGACAAAAAGTCTTTGAAATGGTTATCATTAAATGGCACGCTTGGAACTCAAAGCAGTGGAAATACAACAAGCATACCAGTTTGTTACTATCTGTGCAAGATCACTGAAAATGTGTTGTGGTTTAACCCCAGCTGCCAACTAAGCTCCATACAGCTGCTCACTTGCTCCCCCACAGTGGGATGTGGGAGAGAAGCAAAAGAGTAGAAGCGAAAAAACTCATGGGCTGAGATAAAGACAGTTTAATAGGTAAAGCAAAAGCCACGCACGCAAGGAAAGCAAAACAAGGAATTCATTCACCACTTCCCATGGGCAGGCAGGTGTTCAGCCATCTCCAGGGAAGCAGGGCTCCGTCACATGTAATGGTGACTTGGGAAGACAAACGCCATCACTCCGAATGTCCCCCCAGCTGTATATGCTGAGCATGACATCATATGGTCTGGAATATGCCTTTGGTCAGTTGAGGTCCGCTGTCCCAGCTGTGTCCCCTCCCAACTTCTTGTGCCCCCCCAGCTACTCGCTGGTGGGGTGGGGTGAGAAGCAGAAAAGGCCTTGGCTCTGTGTAAGCACTGCTCAGCAGTAACAAAAACATCCCTGTGTTATCAACACTGTTCTCAGCACAAATCCAAAACATAGCCTTATACTAGCTACTGTGAAGAAAATTAACTCTATCCCAGTCAAAACCAGCATAGGATGCTTTCAGAGAATGAACAGAAGACGTGAAAAAAAGCAAGGCAGACTACATTTTTCAGCTCCTTATAGAAATCTGAAATGGTGCTATCTGTTGTTCTTCACTCACTGATATTCCATAGTATGCCTAATAACCAAAACAAAAAAACCAAAACATCAAAACCAGGATCCAGATTATATTCTGTAGCCGAGTGGGAGACTGAAGAGATAGGTTTCAATCAAGGAGGCAAAGAGAACTTGCACGACATCAGAAAGTGATTGTACTTGAGAGACACAGTATTATCTGTCAGAAGCTCCCTACCTTCCCTACATGTTATGCAGCTTCTGCTTCTGTTTTATTAACTATTTTGTAGCAGTGATATTAAATTGATACTGTACTGCATTGCATCTTGAAAGGCAAAGATAAAAGTAGACATCCAAAAAAGAAAATACAAGCACTTGCCATTTAACAATCAAACTTTTAGTAAAACTCTGATCTGTGTAACAGGACACGGCTGTCTTCTGCTTTTGCTATATTTGGCATTTATAGCTGGAAAGGACATGTTTTCCTGAGTCTAATGCAATGGTATTAGCCTGAACTACCATGTCAGCCTAGTGGAGTAGGAGCGAGAGACAATGGAGAGAAGATGATAAAATAAAGGCAAGGAAAGTGAAAACAATTGGTGAGGAGTTGAAGAAAGAGAGACAGTGGAACATCTGCCTGCCCTGTTCTAAGAATGAAAGGAAAAGGACAGTAAGCGTAAGAAAGGCAACAAGGAAGAAGAGTTCAGGCTCAAAAAAAAAGAGAAAAGGAAAGCTGTGAAATGAAAGAGACTGACAAAATTCATTCTGGCAGGCAACAAATGGCTGAAACAATGTTGTGGTGAGCAAATTGTGGAAAATATTTTTAAAGGGCCAACTGGAAAAAAATCCTGAATTTGATAAAAGGTGGTTTAAGTGCACAAAATATAGGGTATAGTATTGAATACTGCACAAGCAACTTTCTATACATTCCAGTTAAACTTAGTGGATTCCTTGTATTCAGTAGATGGTATGTAAATGTTCATGGGCTATTTATACAAGCCTTCTAGAAATGTTTCAAAATGTATCAGTTCTTGTTAGGCATTTTTCTTAGGCTCTATCAAGAATAGATGGTTGTTCAGGAGATCTGAACCACCAGGGGTCCTTCTTGAGCGCTCCCCTGCACAAGTGGGTCCTTTCCACTTTGACAGGAGATGTGTGCATCTTGCCTTGGCTTGTGTTACCAAATGTACCGTGAGATTAGGGAAAACATTAAATCACCAGAGGTTCAAAGCCTGGTTTGAAGAATATCTGCAGTCCAAGAAAGAATAAAGGCTTCCCAAACAAATTTGGGAGTAGCATCTTATATGGAAGGGAAGGCTGGGAGTAGGCATGGAGGTGCCTCTAGAACTGACGAAGACACTGTACTAAGAGCAGCAGCCTGGTGAGGTATGGAAGTTGGATAAGCAGTTGGATATGGGAATTATGAAATATAACAGAAATATTTTCACTTGGATGTTTTAAATCACTCTTCTACACATGGAAATATATATATTATAATTAAAGATTCTTATTAAAAAAAAGTTTTAAAATTAGAAGGACTTTGAACTTTAGTTTCCTTACAGTAATCTCTATAGACATTACCAATGCCAAACCATCTTTCCTGCACTTAACACTGTTTCCTTTATGTGCCTTTGTCCCTTAAACTGTCATAAAAGTTGGAAGAAACTGCTTTCCTAGCATTTTTTAAAGAAACATGCTATTTATTATACATCTGGAAATAATGCATTATATAGCTCCCTCAGAGCATTTTTTTTCTAATGTACATTTTGGGAACCTTAGAAATTTCAGTTATTTTTATCATGATTAGTTAAGTATAGATGTGAGTCTTGCTGACAGGTCATTTTTCAAAACCTTGTCATATGCCAGTGAATGGGTGGTCCTGATGTCAGGAAGTGATTGTGAAGGGGAAACCTGACTGAGGGGAGAAAGTGCGTAGAGTTAAAATTTGCCAAGTGTCAGGTGGGTCACCACATTAATGCTGTATGGCTTTTTATTATGACAATATTATTTTGAACATGTGATATGCTACCATTCATACATAGTAATTCAGCTGTAAATTCGTGTGATTTGAAATATTTAGGAGAAAAATGCCACAATACATAAAAAATGTCACTCACAAGTTTTCACTGAAACCACAAGGATCAGGTTTCACAATCTTCCCCAAAAACTTTCAACCTCTGAAAATTTTCTGAGAAGTAGTTAACTCTGGCTTAAGCACCTTTTAATACAGATTCCCTACTATGCACCCTGACAACTTTGCACGTAAGTGGCAGTATTTTACCATTTAACTATTTTTCAAAGTGCTATGGTGAGATTTAAAAAAACCAAACAAACTACTGTACACTTATCAGATCTATTACAGAATATATTGCAAACCTACAAATATTCAGGTATTAAAACTTTACTTTCCTAACGCTAGACCAGAGACCAGAAATTATGCGCTATTCCATTACAACACTGACAAGCAATAGCAGAGAACAGAAACACAGCAGTATTTTGATTTGCTAACTGCAAAGGACATACAGACTATCAGTAATATTTGAGGGATAGGTCCTTTTTCCTCCATTACTGAATCAATATGATTTGCACAGAGGAAACAAAGGAATCAAAATCTCCCCTTTCTAGCCATGCACTCACATGTGGGGATGTTACAGGTCTAGTTCATTAGTGATAATGGCAGCAGTCAGTGATATCTTTCCCATGTAGCAGAAGTGTCCAGCTCACTGACCCTACCAGATATACGTCTCAATTGCACAATCAGACTGTGCCAGCCACAGAAGCCTTCTAACTCCCTGTCCCCCACAAGATCCAGACTGTGATTCCAGCAGCCCTACTGCATTTTGAACATTTCACACCTCATCTGCAGTCAGTGTATTTCTCGCATGCTACAAACTAATTAAAATGAAGCCACATCAAATTTCTTTTCCAAAGGAAGCAAACTTTGAGTAAACATTGTTGCTTCCACTTGGCTGCACTGAATTTTATGACATCCTCAGGAGGATCAGTTGCAAAAGACCATATGGCTCACAAAGTTTATCCTCAGATTGGTCAGGTACTACTGCAAAGATGCCAAGATCCCAAAGCTCTTACCCACACCATGAAAGACCTGTCCCTTTTCCCCTTTTTTTCAAGGCAAGAAGGAACTGTGGTATGAAAATATTGCAGTCCATACCCTCTGTAACGGTCTTGTTTGCATATATAAATATTGCTTCTTTAAGAAAAACAGACACTGGCACCAGTGTAAGAATGTATGTTTTAATATTTGCGCACATACAGATATCAGTCTGTTTAAAGTGAGAAGGCTGAAGAACAGGCACACACAACTGGCACAAAAGGGGAGCTGACCTTTCAGTATTTACCCTGGTGGTGTTTTCAATGGCACACACCTGGCTGACGTTGGCGACGCTGTTTTGGAAAGCGCCATTAGACTTTGCAAATCTGAAAGCTTCTTTGCAAAGTGTTTACTATACTGCTTGCTTGAACTTCCTTTTCTGGGGCCCCACATTCTGTGAGCAATTAATTATGTTTTATAACACAAGCATTCAGAGAACAGGTCAGTGTTTTGATGTGTATAACCTGCACTCCTTTAAAGGTCCTATTCCTTCAAAACAGCAAGTCAAATCCTCACATACCCTCCTTTAGCTGTAGCTGTAGCTGTGTGGGTTTGCAATCTACTGCAGCATCTGTGGATGCAGCATATTCCCCGGTCCTTGGCAGCGGTGCTCTGTTTTAACTGTGGGTCAGAGGAAAGAGAGAGTTGGGATTACTGGATGCAGAACAGCAGAGCATGGAAGACTGATGAAATGGGAGATTCCTAGGAAAAAGGAGTTCTCTAATAAACATCCCTTTATATTCTTCAGCCACCTGTATACCCATGCCCATACTGCTGCCAAATGTAGGATTTTTTTAATGCATAACCCAGGCTACACAAGCAAAAATGTGATAACTAAATGGTATATCTACTTAAAAATATGTGCCCAGTTATTCTGAGAGGTGAGGTAGGATGACAGGGAACTGTAAAGAGATTGCTCCTGAGGAGGAGTTCGAGGTCCCAATATTAGGCAGGTAAGTAAATGGAATAACAAAGTTGAAGAGGCAGAAACTAAAGGGCTGGGTCTTGCTATGAGAGAGAGGGAGTATGGGGTCTAGTTGCCTGCTGGTGGAAGGACACAGCAGAAGTGCAGAGGAAGGGGGGAAGCATGGGACTGGGACAGAAGGAAGTAGAGAGGAGAATTTGGTGCTTGGCTGATCTCGTTCAATCAACATTTGACACCACTAAGTTTAAAGAAGAAATGAGGGAAGAACCTGCACTGCAGACGCAGAGCTGGAAGCTGCTGCTGGTGGTGAGGGTGGCAGCCCATCCACATCACGGTATCCTTGCAATGGTCTTACTCTTCTATAATCGTATCCGTCTCTCCTTGATACAACCAGATGTGCTACATGGATCAATTCCCAAAGCCATCATTGTCTCAAAAAAAGATATTGCGTCACAGACCTTTTCCTGATACTGGAAAATAATTTACCCAGTGTGAGGAATGAGTATTTAGAGGTGCTAACAGTCAAGGCTATGCACTGAATTGTAAATGACTGGCAAATAAGCTATTAATTAAAAGAGAAATTGATTCCATCTTGTGGGATTTAAGGAGAAATAAGATTCTCACAAGGTCTCTTCTCAGTGCTCTTTTAGTACAGCTAAAGGCAGTATTTTAATTTTCAAATAATCCAAGCCTATAATTAAAGTTACATTTTTGCCACAAATTTTAAAATATTAATGAAACTTGAATAAGTCTGGCTGAAGTGCTCCCGGGCAAAATATAGAAATATGCTAATGAGCACCTTCTTCAAAGATCTACTTATGAAAGAGCCATATTCCAACTGACAAAGTTCATTGCTTTCATTCTCCTTTGTTATTCTAATTAAATCTTCTTTTATGAATCAATTTTTAAACCATTCCTTCCTTTCATGTGCTTGTGGAATCATATATTTAATTACATTTATCTGGAAATTTACAGGAAATACAATAATAACAACAAAAATGAATAATCTTAAGATCTTTGTTTTAAACATCTTGTTGATTTTTGCTATCTAGAATGAGTTGCTACTGAAAACTGGGGTGATATGTAGGATGACATAAATTAATTCTGAATTAGTGGATCATAACTGTCCATGCTGGTATAATTTATAAAGACCCTGTTTTGCACAGCAGGGTCTGAGTAATTTATATAGAGAAAAAAGAATTACTAACAGCCTATAATAGAAGAATTAGCATGCTTAGTCATGCCAACATAAAATCAGAATTAAATATTCTTACTGATCCTTGAACACTGCTGTTTCAGAGTGTTCCAGTTGTTCTATCAGAATGTGGATAAAGGTCATTTCACCTGACCTTTAGGCTGTGGTATCATGAGATACTAAAGGACATCCAGCACCAACTCAGAATTGTAATAGCTAAATAATACAATTTTCCTGTCTGATCTATATGCCTGTACTAGTGCAAATTTTTTTGGGAGAAAAAAAAACACCTGTGCAAGAAGTTATTCTATGTTATCTAAAACTATCCAGTGCTCTAGATGTACTAACTGTACCACAGGCATGATTTCCAGTATCTCTCAGTTCTTTTGGCTTCTGGTGCTCCTGGGGACTTCTGCCCCCCAAATCCCTAAAAAGCATCAATCCTTTCTCTAGGTGAATGCTACCTATGATCAGTGGAACTATGACGCCTCTGCCTGATTTTGCCCACATTAAAAAGACACGTGATTCAGCTGAAGCAAGGCCTGGGACTTGTAAATCATTCTGTATTTCACTGTGGGATCTCGTATCGAACATCTGTACCTAGGCAGAAGTGCTGGATGTACCAGATCTCTAGGAGAAAGGTTGCAGCCACGGAGCCACTTAGTAGTGTGGCATGGATGGTGTGAGGTGTTACAGATACCGATGCAGATGATTCTGTATTGGAACCTGAACATGTTTCTCAGATGAAGATGCTGGACTGGTATCACTGTCAGCCTTGTTTGTTGTTCTCTTCCAGTCATAAGAAGCTTGGCTTAAGTAAGTAGACCTGTTCTGCTCCACCTCACAGCTTTTAAGACACAGGATGATGTGGGAAGCAGAAGCTGAGTCCAAGATACAGGTACAATCATGGCAGAGGCTGTCCCAGGGTGAAAATGGGTTTCTTAGAGCTAGATTGCTCCAGGCCAGTCAAGACATCTGAAGTCCTCTGATTATGCTGCAGGGAACTGTGAGAAAAGAAGAGCAGCCTGTGTAGAAGCTGTTCCATAGGCCCTTTTTCATATGTGTTTGATTTAAAAAAAAACCCAAATACATACATAACAGACACAAACCAGACCCAAGCATTTCTGTCAGCAGGAAAGTCAAACATTTATGCCTTGCAGAATTTCTAGCTCTGGGGTCAAGGCAGTGCTACTTCCTATACTTCTCATCCCTATAACCAGCCATGCATCTCTCTCAGCTCACTGAGAGAGCTCTGAATCTGCAGGATTTGGAGCACTGCATTGCTATTAGCTCAAGGTACCTCACAGCACTTGTCATACCAGTGCTATGGAAGTCACAGCAGTTTTCAGCTGCTGCTTTTCTCAGACCGGACCTTCTAGTTTTTCAAGGTGACAGTACCACTGAAACCTGACAATTTCACTTGCAGTTACGGTTTGACCATCTGCCTTACTGCAACTGTGAAGGATAAAGCAGGCAAACACTAATAGGACATCAAGTGTGATACCAATGCATCTCTGCCTTCCCTCCAGTAAACAAAATGCATATTTCACATACAGTCATACAATAAAGGCCAGTCTGGAATTTACTGGCAATATAACATCTGGAATCCAAAGTTGGTGGCTTCTAGATACCCACAGTATCTTCTTCACTGTCAGTGGGACTCCTAGTTTGTTCAGTGGCCAAAGTAGCTCAGCACAGATGCATGTATCATTTTTCCCACCCACTAACAATTTCTTCATCTTTGTAGGGTGATGTACTGTCACCAGTTATTGTTCTTCTTATGTATCCAAACACTTTCAATAAGGAGTAGAGATGAGGGCCTGCAGACATCACCACTGGTAAAACATACAAGGCTGGTACTTGCAGACTGCATATGCCACAACTGTGCCCAGTTTAAGCTGCACAGGTCATGCTGGAAATCTACCAAGTCTACAAACTCTCACTACCAAATTAATGATTGATCCATCCCTGTGGGCCTGGTGATATAGCAGATGACCAGCATGGCCTGGGTAACTTGCAGCATTAAGCATGTAGCTCTGGAGGGAACAAAATTGCCAGTCTGCCAGAGATGTCTTCAGGAGGCAGAAGTATGAGGCTCTGCTCCCCCACTGCGGCTAAGTTTGGCTGTAGGTCAGGGGCACAGAAACCTTGGTACCTATCTTGCTAAAACAGCACAGGGGTTGGAGGATTAGGAGTAGGGATGGTGGGGCCCCATGCTGGCATCACACCCAGGTACTGTCATGACCTCGACACTCTAGGGGAAGATGGGACAGTGCAAAGATAGAGGCCCACTGGAAAGAGTTGTCATCCCTCTGTGTCTTTTACAGAGCCCCAGCCTCTCTAAAGAGGCCAAGTCTTTCCCTGGCAGACAAGAGAAATGCCTGGTAATGGGTAGGTCAGTGTCTCAGCGGTGAGTGGAGGTGCTGATGACACAACGGTGAGGGAACCACCTCTGAGGCCTCCCAGCTAAGAGCTCTGCAACTGGAGGAACAGCTGAGGAGCTGCTCCCTGCAGCTCTCTGTGCCTCTGTAGCCAACTCTACCTCCTGGGCCATCTCTGGGCCATAGCCACAGGCCCACAGTTTACCTTCTCATGTGTCTCGAGAATTTTCCCACCTTAGTGAGGAATGTGCTAGGCCCACAATTTAAACTTGCTGGTTTTGTCCCTCTCCGCAAGATAGCTGGCTAGGGGATCGGGACTGAGGACCGTGTGACAATGCGTCAAGAGAAGGGATCAGAAGGTAGGGGAAGGAAGGAAATGGGCTACCCTGGAAATGATCGTCTTCCATGCCAGACACACGGTTTCCTCTAGTTTGCTGTTCAAGGACCTTGTGTGGCTTTGTCGTCTCATCTGCTTTACTGGCTGTAATGGGAAGGGTGTAGGTGGTTGGTTCTGCATCTGGGGGGGCTCTTTGGATAGCGTTACAAGGGAAGGGTGACATTCAGCTGCAGTGAGTCAACAGCAATGATACAGCCAGTGTAATCCACTGACTGGGGCACCAGAGCTCCTTGCTGCACCAAAGGACTGTCCCTCCTGAGGTACTCCCACAGCCAGCAGGAATAGCACCAAGTTGCTCTTGCAGAACAGTTCGCTGGGTAGAGGGACCTCCCCTTGACAAAGAAGGGTGACAAAGAACATTCCTATTCCTCTTTGTCGCACTGTGCGCTGCCACTGGCATTTGGATGATGTTTTGCCGGCAAAAGGAAAGCATGTGGTAGAAGGCAAGGTATTTGCACCCCGGTGGGAGAGGGCTGGCGGGGGGGGCATGGAACTGGCCTGGTGAGGCTAGAAAAGGGAAGGAGAAGGGCAGCATGGCGGAGGGAGAAGAAGAAAGGCAGAAGGGGGGTGAAGGCTACTTGTAACCATAGAGACTCAAAGGGGATGGTGATACTAGACACTGAGATTTCCTTCTGCACTGCTGTCAGGGAGTTATTCCCCAGTATAAAGGCGGCCATCTTCTTATAGATCTTAGAGAATTATCACCACAGCTGAGAGCCCCATCCTCTCCACAATGTCTGTGTGCGTCTCAGGTTGGGGCAAGACAACATGATCAGTGAAGGTAAAAATTTGCCTTACTCCCCCACCCCAAACAAACCAAAAAAATTTACCTAGATACTCCGGAGGAACAAAGGAGAAAGATGCAGCAAGGGGGGGACAAGACAGAAGCCAACAGGAAGGACACTTCTCTGTCCCTTCCCTTTCAAGGGGCAATAAACTGAGGAGTCTAGGTGTAGCAGGATAATCCATTCCTGTCAATAGCGACAGTGGCTGCAGCAGTTCAGACAGTAAATGTTTGATCCTTCTCCTCAGCCCCCAGCGAGGCAGTCGGGATTTCCATTTCGGTGCTGCTGCAGCCAGCCGGCCCTGCCATGAGCAAAGACAGTGGGGCAGGGCTTGTCCTTCTGCCCTGGCTGGCCTCGGCTGGGCTGCAGCTCAGTCTGCGAGGGGAACGGACAGCAGAAAGTGGCCGGCTCACCTGTGGTCCCTGCACAGCCTCCTCTATGGCTGGCATTGGAGACAGAGCACTGGGCTAGATGGACCATTGGTCTAACCCAGCAGGGCACCCCTTATGTCCTTCAGTTATTTGTGCTATTCAAAGATTTCCTATGCTTAGATTTAGATGATCAGAAGAAAAAAATGCTTCTAACTGCCTAAACTTCACAGCACCTCTGTGATACTGTTTCTGTGCCAGCCAACTCAGACAAGCAATCAGGATGCCTGGGGAGATGGAATTTACTCCTCGGGGGGAAAAGAAAACCCAAATCAAACAAACCAAAAAATCTTGAGCATTTTCAATGGAAAGGTCTTGGTCCAGGGACATAAATTCTCCATAAATTCTCATTTTCAAACATTTTTCTCCCTTTTATTTTGAATCCTTGCTGTAATTCATATGCTGATAAAGACGCTACTTTTAACAGTGATACTGAAAAAATACTGATAGTCCTACCTCACTTTAGAAAAGCTGATATGGCTAAGTCAAGCCATTTCTTTTCCAGAGAGTAAACAAGGAATTAATGACTCTCACAGGGTCAAACTGGACAAGACGGCACCATTAATTAAACTGTTAAACTGTTAAACCACTGCAATGTTAAATACTCTGTTCTAACTGGCAGGAAGGGATTCAAACTTTGGTTTGCTCCCTCATACACGCAGCTCAAGTTATTCATACATATAAATTTATAAATAAATTGCCAGCCACATTTCATATAAAAACCATAAGAACATGCAGTTTAGTAACGGGTTTTGTTCAAAACTTATCACAACAAAATCCACCTATCTTGGAGTAAAAGCTGGTTTGGGGCAAAATGCTCCAGTCCTGTCCCTGCAGCAACACTGAGCACAAATGCAACATTTAATTCAATTAATTTTATGGGACAAATAGTTGGAGACAATAAAAACCACCAACAAAGTTCTCAGTCCTATTCCAAATCAATCAGCAGCAAAGGGACTCAGAACAAAGTGTTTCTGCGCTTAAGGCTTGAATTTGTTGGAGCTGTCTGGGTGTATCTGTTCAGGCAGAAAAAAACAGCATGCTCATAAGTCCCCTATCCACCCAAAACAAAAAAATGAGAAAAGCATATGGTTGTGAGCTTAAAAGTGAGCAGAAACAGGAGACTAAATCAATGAGAATATATATGGTACCACATACCTACCCCAGTTAGTACTTTATTTCAAATACATTAAATGTATTTATCGGTTTTCAGTGCGATTTCATTTTACCAGAGGTACCCTCATCACTGGGTTACAAAAGCGTTACTACACATCTTCCTGGCTCAAAGTATACTTGATTATTTTGAGAAATAGAAGTGACAGAGAGAATGCCATCCTGACTCACTGTAATGTACAGGTTGGGGAAATTAATCAAGGACAATCAGGCTCAAATCCTTTTAGAGAGGGGTGGAAATGGAAACCTACTCTTTCAGATGCTGACTGATTATCTCTTGCGGTACTGTGTAAAAGAAAAGGGAGTATGCATTTGTCTTTTTTTATATTTTATGAACAGCCATATTGAAACAATGAATATATGTGCTAATATCTAAATGTCAGAGACTGTTTCTGTGAGAGTCCAATTGTTCTTCATTTCAGGACGTTTTTTGTTTGGTAAACAAACCAAATCTTTATATGCTTAAGAGCCAAGGGGAGCAAATGAACCAGTTTTACAATAAATAACGGTTCAGAAATCCAAACAATTTCCCGTATCTTTCTTTTAAAATGTATCTTCAAAGTAATTTAAATCGTGTCATTTTTCTTTTTAATGATAACCTGCCTTCCATTCACCCCAGCTCCCCAGTGCCCTGCAGCTCTGACATTTCTCCATTGGTTAAAATCTTTCTTGGATTTCATATTAGTTGCAGAATGTTAACTGCTGATAACTGTTGTTCATTGTTGATCTTGGAAAAAAATTAAACTAAAAAAATAAACTGCTCTTTGTCTCAATTAGAAGCAAAGTAGAAGCTCCCCTTAGTAGAAATAATTGTTTCCATTCACTGTAAATACACAAGAATTACTTTTTCAAAGTAATACAATGACAGTGAAATTATAGTTCTATCCTCACCCAATCATTGTATTCAAATTTTAAAATGAAACTTTTAAAACTAGTAACATAAAAGTAAAGTCCTCATGCCATGTATTTGTAACTTAAGTGTAAAAAATTATGTTCAGGTAATTGTTCTAGAACTCATTGTATGACTATTTCATGTATTTCATGTATCTTTATAACCCAATTTATATTTGACTGTTTACTTTTACAGACATTTGTGATTACTTTTTCAGTCACTTGCATGAAATAGCTGATGAAGGTGGTGCAGAAAACCGTTTCTGCCAATTTTACTCTTCATCATAGTGATGGATAATACATGATAATAGGTATGGCTCCTTTTTCCAAAGGCCAGAAACTGTGGAGTGTTACGGGTATCTTTGTTAAGTCCTGTTCTTTTAAGTATTTTTCAAGCTTCCCGGAGAGATAATGGGAAACCATGATTTTTGTTAACTCTGGTGGTGAAATAGCAAAAGCAATGGATATAAAATTTTCTCTATGATGCTACAATGTCTAAAGACGACCAACTTTTGAATGAACAGCATGTTGCACAAACTGTACTACAGAATGCATAGTGATACCTGTTGATAAAAGGAAACGCTTGGAAATGCTACTTGGTACATGCAAAGTGTCCAGGCACATGTATGGTTTCTGATAGACAATATGGGGTCTTTATGCATCTTTTTACTCTGGTAAATCTACCCATAGGAAAGCTATGCCCCATTGCTTTTTTGTTGAGTTCTGTTTCTGAATTACCAATATAGCTGTGCTCCTCAAGTATAAAACAGTTCACGAGGTCCTCAGCAATGGATGTGGCCAAGACATTTTCAGCTGAAGGAATCCATCTATCAAAAGATCTTGCAACATTGGAATATTTTTGTTTTGGATAAAGGTTTCCCACCACACCCAGAATAGCACAAATAACAACACCCATCATCTCTCTACTTCATTTGTTGTCCTTGCCAGAAACCTTTTGTGACAGTTTTTTAAATCTGACCAGGCAGAAAACCAAAAAACTGCAGAGGCAGTTTGGGCAAAAGCTTAAAGCAAGGCTTTGAACACAGTTCCTCCATTTTAGCCACCAACTTGCAGATGAAAATATTTACCTTTTCTAGCTAGTATATTCAATTGTAAAACTGAACAGATTAAACAAGAACCACCAAAAGCAAAATCAAATTAGACTGCTCAGCAACATGGAAGGCATATTAGGTGTCAGTGAAGGAGCATTCAAGAGCCTGCTACATATCAGGAAGAGATTAAATTTGAATCAGTGATGTCAGTGATAAGTGATGACATCAGTGATGAGTGGTGATGTCAGTGACAAGTTGTGACGACAGTGACTCATCAGTGGTGAGTGGTGTCCCTCAAGGGTCCATATTGGGACCAGTACTGTTTATTATCTTCATCAATGACATAGACAGTGGGATCGAGTGCACCCTCAGCAAGTTTGGAGATGACACCAAGCTGAGTGGTGTGGTTGACACGCCTGAGGGACAGGATGCCAGCCAGAGGGACATGGACAAGCTTGAGAAGTAGGTCCATGTGAACCTCATGAGGTTCAACAAGGCCAAGTGCAAGGTCCTGCACATGGGTTGGGGCAACCCCCAGTATCAATACAGGCTGGGAGATGAACGGATTGAGAGCAGCCCTGCAGAGAAGGACTTGGGGGTATTGGTGGATGAAAAGCTGGACAAGAGCCGGCAATGTGCGCTTGCAGCCCAGAAAGCCAACTGTATCCTGGGCCGCATCAAAAGAAGCGTGACCAGCAGGTAAAGGGAGGTGGTCCTGCCCCTCTCTGCTCCACTCTGGTGAGACCCCACTGGAGTACTGCATCCAGCTCTGGAGCCCTCAGCACAGGAAAGACATGGACCTGTTGGAGCGGGTCCAGAGGAGGGCCACAAAAACGATCAGAGGGGTGGAACACCTCTCCTATGAGGACAGGCTGAGAGAGTTGGGGTTGTTCACCCTGGACAAGAGAAGGCTCCAGGAAGACCTTACTGAGGCCTTCCAGTACTTATAGGGGGCTTATAAGAAAGATGGGGACAAACTTTTTGGCAGGGCCTGTTGTGATAGGACAAGGGGAAATGGCTTTAAACTAAAGGAGGGTAGATGCAGACTAGATAGAAGGAAGAAATTTTTTACAACAAGGGTGGTGAAACAGTGGAACAGGTTGCCCAGAGAGGTGGTAGATGCCCCATCCCTGGAAACATTCAAGGCTGGGTTGGATGGGGCTCTGAGCAACCTGATCTAGTGGAAGATGTCCCTCCTATTGCAGGGAGGGTGGACTAGATGACCTTTAAATGTCCCTTCCAACCCAAACTGTTCTATGATTCTATGACTGAAAATTGGTATCCCACCTCACAGACATGTCTCTTGAAAAATCTCCTGCTTGGCCGTTTTTGGGGGAGTCTGAAGCAATTTGCCACATTGTTAGGACAGGTAGGCAGGGGGGTGCCTGATCTGAGAGTCACTGGAGCCAGTTTGTGATATATGCAGTAATTTATACCTCCAGGGGATTGAACTTCAGGTGTACCACAGATTGTTCTGGCAAAAACTGTTCCCACAATTTAGTTGCCTACAGGATCAGGCAACAACTGAACACCATTTTTGTGGGTCTAATTTTTGGAAAAAAAGAAAAACCAAACCCATTGCAGTTAGGCACCAAACTCCTGTAATGGATCAGACTTTTTAATAGTACTTTCTGGTTAATGAAGTAGCAAACCAGAAGGTATATTAACTAAAGATGTTTAAAATCAACAGAAAGATGGCCTGGATTTTTCTTTTTCCTTCTGTTTTCAATTAAAAGCCCAGCTCTTACAATTTAGCAGATTTGCTAAATACGTGTTTATATGTATTAGTGTCTTTCTCTGTCTTACTTGGTGGTGTCACTCTTTCTTAAACCAATTATCCATGCTTGGGGGCCCTGTGTATTATTTCTATTAGGAAAACAAATTGATGATGAAGTAAAATATCTTTCATTCAGGCCCTTGTTTATTTACAATGACTGCTGGAATTGTGTCTCCTCGAACTCAGGAGGACTCAAACAGCAGAAAATAATTTTTCCCTCAAACTTTAAATCACTATTTAGCCAAAGTTTAGGCTGAAAATCTTCCTTTCTAGGATTTTCTCAGTGCCATATTCTCAGTGCTTGTCCAGCATGTACCTGATGACCCCTTACTGATTTCTTTCAAGTGGATGTTTTTGTTGTAATTGTTGTTGTTGCTGCTACAGCTATTCAGAAGACAGTTACTGAATCTGTCTGTCTGCATATGCCCTGTCTGCACGTGCCTTTGGGAAGGGAGGATAGTTAGCTTTAGTTTTGGGAGATGTAATGGTGCTTAACTGTTTATTATAACAATTTTAAATTATGGTCAGAGGTTTAAACCAATCCAGAATAACAAAAAAGGAGAAAAAGGTCTCCTGCAAGCTGATTAAGACAACAGATCCAGGCAATTAGTCTTAATTATATACATAAAATTAGTGGATAGGTCAAAATATCATTTATCAAAGTCACAAGTTTTACGTGGTCACAAATCATACAGCCATAAACCAAATACAAAGGGCACAGTTACAGAGTATAAAGGGTTTATTCACTTGATGATAAATTAATTGATAAACAAAAAAAATCAATTTAAGTTAGGCCTATCTCTTTTTATATTAGTATTTATTTTATTCAGTCTAAAACCTGCTTTACAATATATTAAGGTCTTCAATCCGACAAAGACCAAATATGATCAAGTGTTTTCTGCAAAGTATGATGCATACTCAAAATGAAAGATGGAAGGTGATGTTTGATCTATATTCTATTTGAAGCCCAGCAGATGTCCAGTGCTGATGGAAAGGGGCAGGTACTGTGCTTTCCAATGATTGATGGGAACTCCATAAATATGTTCATTCCTTTAGAATTTTTCAGTTTCTTGTATGTAGCCATTAATGTAAACCTTTTCTGATGCTTTCTAATGAAATAGCACTTGTGCTTGTACACAGAATAAATGGCTTGATATGACACATATTCTTTATTTGGTGATGATGGTGAAGCTGTGTCCCGATGGTATAGAGTCTACATCTTGGCCTCCAGAGATATAAAGAGGAGTTAAGTCTATCTAGAAAGACAAATGGGATGTGAATATTACAAAAATCCAGATTTGACATGTAGACTGTATCAAGTTCTTCTAATTTTTGGTTTCCTTCCCCTCTCTTCAAACTCTTTTGGAAGACCAGACTGTAAGTAAGGCTTGTTCTTCCGTACCAAAAATGACAGATGTTAAGGCATCCTGGTGCATAAACCCTGAAAAAACTTGCATCTAGTCTGTGTATCTAGCTGCACAGTGGCATTTTACCTCACACAGTTTTGCTAGGAAAAAAGTTTAGTGTCCGACACTTGGATGCCGAAGTCCACTTCCCAGCAGTGCAAAGAATAAGCCATAAAGACCAAAAACCATAGAGCATAACAATTTATGCATATCACAGCGCGTAAGTAACAGAGTACCTGTAGCGTCCTGCAAGACAGGTTTGTTTCCAAGTCTTTAGGGAAATTATAACTAAAACTGAGAAGGAGAGAGTACAATAAGAAGCAGTGTGTTACTTGCACGGCATTCTCTTGGGCCCATGAAATTTGGAAGCATTTATAGAGACGGTCTGAAGCCAGCTGGATTCTGATGAGTTTTAACCTCAGCCTCTTAGTTTCTGAAAATGAAAATACAGTAAACCTTTGCAAGCTGGTACAGCAGTCCTGTCAAGGCTGGAAGCTGGTCAATCCTGCCACTAGCTCAATGTACCAAATTACACTAAATAAATGAAACATTGTCCCTATCGGCTTGCACAAAAAATTCAGGCTCGAAGACTTTGATTAAAATGCAACGAAAAAGTACGTATCTGATGCCTAGCCTTGCCGGAAACAGAAATGGGTTGTTACAAGCTTTCGAATTCTGCTTCGCAAAGAGAAGTCTCATGCGGCTGGTCTGAACCCACAGTAAAATTCGTGTCCCGAACCTCCAGCCATATTTGCACGTTCGGGACTTTTGCGGAGCTCACGTGCGAACACCCAGCTTTTTCCCTTCGCCGCGTCTCAGCAGGAGCAGGCTGCCTTAGCACCCCCTCGCCAGCTACCAACGGATGGAGGCGGCAAGGGACGGGCCCCCCCCGACCTTTTCCGGGCGATAGCTTCTGCAGGACCGAGGCCAGCTTCTGGCGGGAGGCTGAGGTCCCAGACCGCCCTCGCTGCCCCGCGGGACTCGGGGCACGGCCCGGGGAGCCGGTGCGGGCTCCGCCGCCTCCGGGCGAGGCCGGGCGGTGCGGGCGCGGGCGCGGGCGCGGGTGCCGGTGGCGGTGGCGGGGGCGGGCGCGGTGCCCGGAGCGCGGCGCGTCCCGCCCCGCGGGGTGCCGGGGAGGGGTGTCCGCCGCACGTCACCGCCGCCCGCGATAAATGCCCGGCGGGGCGGGAGCCAGGAGGAGAAACGCGGAGCTCCTCGGGGCGGCGGCGATCCGGAGGCCGGCGGGGGAGGCGGCGGCGGCAGCGGCGGCGGCAGCGGCGGCGGCTCGGTCATCGGCAGCCCCTCGCCGCGGCTCCGCTGCTGGACACGTCCGCACCCACCGCGGCTGCCCGCCGCAGCGAGCGGGGCGAGGCCGTGCCTGCGCCCCCCCCCGGCCCCGGCCCCGGCCCCGGCCCCGGCCCCGACGCGGGCCTGGCGAGGAGGTGGGCGGCGGAGCGAAGCTGGCTGCGGAGAGAGGAGGCAGCCGCCGCCGGAGGGGTAAGGGCGTTGGCGGGGGGCGGCCGGCGGCCCCCCGCAGCATCCTCCCCGCGGCGGGGGGGACGGGGGGGCGGCCGCATCCAGGCCCCGGCGGCCGCGGGGCGCTGCGGGGGGGGAGCGGCTCCTCGGGGCCGGCTGCCGCCGGCGGCGGCGGGAGCCCGGTTCTGCCCCCGTCGCCTCTTTTTGTTCCCCTCGCAGCGGCCGGGTCCGGCGCGGCCGGCGTGGCGGGCTGCACGCTCTTTCACCCAGGGTGAGGGAGCGAGCGTGGCTTTCCTACCTAAAGCACTCAGTCCTGTAATAGGCGGTGTCGGAATACTGTGTTCTTGGAAGTGGTGCTACTTCTGAGAGCTATCTGTGCTTTCCTTTGTTTGGTGAATAGGATAACCCCATCGCCCCCCACTTGCTTGTCCGAGTTGACTACCTTTAGTTTTATTAGAACAAAAGCTTCAGTCAAAGTCGTATTTTGAAATGCACCAAGAGGGGGTATTTCTTATCGACTTCACTGTGGTTTTCAGTTCCCATTTTGGCAATGGATGCAAGCCTTTTAACTCCTTTTTGTTCTTAAATTCCAATACTGGGAGACGTTATCTGCAGTCTAATCTTCATTGATGTCTGGCTCCTTTTAAGTAGATAGGAAAAGCATGCTGTCTTGCATGCAGGCAGTGAAATGCGCATGCCAGTGTACTATATAAAACCAGTTGAACAGACTGAAGTTCATGAGGTTGGAGATAAGCCATCTTCCCAAATCCATGGTGTATACTTAGTAGAGTAAAAAAAAAAGTAGCATCCTGGTTTCTCCCCCTAAAACAACAGTGGCAAACTCCGTACAAACTACAGGTTTTGTTGCTTAGTAAGTTCACACAGGCCAGTACTTCAACCTCCAAATTACATTACTCTCTCTTATGCATTTACAGCCAACAGATCTGGAAGAAAGACTTTGTCTTGGAGCTAACTCCTGAACATTTTGAGATCATTCATCATGAAGTATGTAGTACAGGAATGGCTCAGAGTAACTACCTTGCTATTCATAGCTCAAGCAGTTTCTGCAATGGTTCTTCCCAATGCCACGCTCTTAGAGGAACTTTTGGAAAAGTACATGGATGAAGATGGTGAGTGGTGGATCGCCAAGCAGAGAGGGAAAAGGGCTATCACAGACAGTGATATGCAGAGTATCTTGGATCTTCATAATAAATTACGGGGTCAGGTGTATCCACCAGCTTCCAATATGGAATATATGGTAAGGAAAAACTGATAGCGACATGCAGAAAGAAATGTTCTTAGAATAGTTACTGTCACTTTATAAAACAGCATACTTTCAGTCTTAGCTTGCTTGTTTTCTCATTTAAAGCACTTGTTACTCGTTTGTCTTTTTTTTTTGTACAGGGGCGAACTGTGTGATAAAAATGCCTGTTTGTGGATCAAATGTCATGTTCTATAGATATTAATGGGTTTAATCTCTCATAGCTCTCCTGAATTTAACTGGCAGTTCCTCAGTGTTAGGGGCCAATTTCCAAAATTGCATTACTCAAAATAGTTGATTGTCACCTAAGAATTTACCATCTAAGAAGAGTACTGAACTATGAAGTTTCAAAATAACATGGATTCTCTCCCACGCTTCTAGGTTGGACGGAATTTCTGGGCAAAATGAGGCTCCTATAACAAGAAAGTCTTGTATTTAAGTTGGCATGTGTTACTGGACTGAAGTCCTGTATGTTCCTGTGTTTAACAGATTAATAATGTAATACATAATTTCTGTTTGTGTTTTGCCTTTAAGAAGCCTCTGTATTTGGTTTGTTATTAGTAGACTTAAATCCCCCATGTTTTTGAACTTTGATTTTATGCCATAGTTCAAGGCTAACTCTCTCCCTCCTTGCTAATTAGATCAAATCAGGTCATTAGGGCTTTTAAGAAGTCCAGAGGTCTGACAAGAATGGGCAGTTTTTCCTCTGTATTCTTGTTGCTGCAGGAAAGCTCAAATCCCTTTCCTGTGTCTACACTGTGTATTATTTGTTTATCTGCCCAGGCACAAAAGAAATAGCATTACTACAGTTGGATTGTTTATACCAAATATTACACAGGTTTCCTGACACTTTCCCTTGTAAGGTTATGACAGAGGATCATATTAACACACTTCAAGATAAAGATATCTTTCCCAGCTTGGAGTGATGTCTCTCAACTTGGAGATCTGATTGAACTGAGCATATATGTGTCCTGGAGAAACCACGCTTGCTTAAACCATCCATAAAGGTAGTTTAACTTAAGTTTACCTGTATGAGTGTTACTATATTAGACTAAGGGCCATCAGAGAATTAGTTACCACATTTCATCTCCAGAAAAAGGGCTGATAATATCTGAAACCCCTTTAACCTTTTCAGTTACAATTGTCTACACATATCCTTAAACTTTGTTTTCTGTTGTGACTTTTTCAGACCTTGTTATAATATAGATTACCTTTTTGTTCCCAGTAACTCAGATTGATTTATTTCTGGAAAACTTAAGGAAAAGCTGTCCAGCCTTTTTGTAAAATGAGAATAGGGAAGACTGTATTGCTTTCGCATGTTAAAATACCACAAAACTTCTTCCCAAGATTCTACAAAAGGGTAGCTTTGACTCTTTAGTTATGTGCCTTTTTCCATTCCTAATGCCATTCTATATTTGCCTGTGTTACATATGTCGGAAAGAAGAATTTCGATGTACTCATTGGAGTTAGATTTTTGACAGCTGTATACTTCAGAGGTTCCTCCTGCACTGCACACACTTTGGCCTAGACTTTGTGTTAGGTCTACATCTGGAACAAGTTTTTTGGGTTTTGTTGTTTTTTCTGTGCTCCCCTATGACCTCTGACCGAGAGTACAAGTAGCATGGAAAAGAGATTACCCAATTTTAATGTTGAGGAGATATTCTTATGTCCCCTTATTCAGAACGCAACAGCAGCTTTCAAGAGATTGGGCTTCAATTTTGGCGTAATATCCAAGGGAATCGGGGATCGGGATGGGCAAGAGTTTGGGATTTGTGAATGCAAGGGGTCTGTGTAAAGGGTCTGGTCAAAGGGATGGAAGCATGTTCAGGGACAGGGACCCATAAGAAGGGCATGGAGAGAGGCTGAGAGTCTGGTCAAGAAGGTGTTGAGAAATCAGTGGTATGGAGGTAAAGAGCACTTGATGAATAGATGTGGTTAGGGGAAGAACTGAGTCTCTGGGCAGAAAGAAACTGGGAGCAGGAGTTTATGGAGGAAGGGTAAGAACACAGAAATTTGCTAAGAGGCTACTTAAAAAGACTAAGCCTGGGAGTGAGTGGGAAGGGAGATTGTACCTGGAGGAAGCAGGCAGGAGTCAGCATTGAGAACTGCGAGAGGATGGTTTAGGAGTCAGCAGGAGCCCTCCACTGCTTGAACAGAAGGAGGAAATGACGGGATTTCTGATTGCGCATATATTTTTATGACACAGTTTGTGACTGTGTGATTGTCCACCTTCTTTACTATACGAGGTGTCATAAAGGAATCAGGGCTGTTTTATTGTTTAATAAGAGTGAAATTTGAGTACAAAATTGTAAATGTGATGTGGAGCCACAGATTGAACAGCAAAGAAGGAGCAATAAATGATAGCCCATTAAGGAAGCATGATTTGTTTTGTGTAAAGAGATTCCTTTGGAAAAACTAATATCTGGTCATTATCATAGTGCATAGATGCAAGAAATAAATTACAGAAGCAAACTCCATTCTATCATTTTATAGCTTTTGACAGATACAGCTGTATAACTATTACTGCTAGCTTTTTGTGCATAATTAAAACAAATGCCTGTTTTGACATTTAATAGTCACTTTATTTTTCTAGATGTATATTAATAACAGGATGGACAAGTCCCACTTTTCCAGATAAAGAAATGAGCACACTTAGATCTGCTTTTCCAAGGGTCTGTCACCTCTGCGTCAGTTTTGTGGATGACAGAAAGTTCAAACACCTAAGTATTGGTCGAATTAAAATTGTACTTGGCTTTTTTTTGTAAAATAAAGGATTAAGATAAATGGGGATGTTTAATTTAAAAAAAAAAGTTTCAGCAGATAGACCCATACCACTAAAAGAACCCCTTGCAATGTTATACATTGGGTCTTACCAAAGGTGCGTTCCAGTGCTCCAGCATAGGGAAACAATCCCTCTAGATGTTTGCCTGATGTTTAGTGAGCTAGATAAGTACAGCTGGAATACTTTTGTCCACTTTGGGGGTGCTTTATTAGTATAGACATGCTGGCAAAAAAATCTCCCGCTGCGGGCACTGCCATGTCACTGTAAGCTGCCCCTTGTACTAGTAAAACCTTTTCCTTGTAAATAGAGCTAGCTCTGCCTGTGGAAGTGAAGTTCTATGTCTTACTGACTCCAAATGGTCCCAGTGCCTCACTGGTACAACTGTCTCTCTAGTAGGCTGTTGTATAGTTGAAAAGTTTAAGATCTCCAAGAGTGCTTGGGGCTGGGAGAAGGTATCTGGGGCCTGCATGCTCTCATTGCACTGTTAGAGTGTAGCAACGAAGCTAAGCGAACAGGGGGCTCTGGCTGAAATGCCTCTGTCCTGCTCCTGCTGCTGGCACGTATCTAAGTTGATGATGAGACTGATGCAAGGACTTAAAGAATCATATTTTATTTTTTTTAATTTAATTTTTTAGCTTTTTTTCCAGTCTGAGTCATGAAACCGGCTCCCTACATGGCTGAATCAGATGAGTACCAGTGCTGATAAAAGAGGGTGGGAATGCATAGCTAACGAATGGGAGGGATGACGACCCACACTTTGGGTGGGAGCTATTGGTTATATGCCTTACTTGCAAAGTCCAGCCTTACCTTTGAGAGAACCGCAGGGCTAATGCCACTTTTTGGTTTAAGTCGTGCAAGGAGAAAAGCTTTTGAGGATGGTCTCCAGCATAGAAGGTCTTGGTTCTATTTAAAAAAAAAGGGAAACAAAAAGGTTGAATTACTCATTTTCTGTACAGCTGTACACTCTCCCCTTATGCCCTGAAAAAGAAAAAGGGTACTGGGCTATCACAGTTCAGAGACCTAAAGTTACTAGCTGCAGAACGTTTCACCGTAGATATGTCTAATGAACAGAACGTTCTCATGGTTTTCTGGCTGAACTTGCCAGATGAAAAGTTCATCTTCTGAAGTACTGTGGCTCTGGTGGTGAGCAATAATAGATTCCTAGGGTAAGAGGATAAGAATAGAGCATGTGAACAGAGAAACTTCTGCAATAAAACCCTCCAGCTTCCAACAAACAGCAGCTTAGGGACTTCCTAAATCTGCTGTTATACTTTTTGTGTCCAATAGTTTTAGATGGAATTTTGTTTTATGAATCTGGATGCTTTTGAGTCCATTTGTATTCTTTGAATCCATGGCATCAAATTGCAGAGCTCTATAAATTTAATTATGCACTGTGTGAAAAAGTATTTTTTTTTGCTTTAAACATGTTCTTTTTTTTGATGCCTTGTTTTTCTTTGTTGTAAGAAATAATAATTTCCTCAGTGATCACATTTTTTTCAGCTGAAGAGTCCTTACTGCTCTTAACTAGAAAACTGTTCTATCTGAAAAGCTATTCCATTTTGTTTTCCTTCTCTATCTGCTATGGTTCTACTGTTTTCCTGTTAATTCAAAGGGAACAACCCAAACTGTTGATAGTTATGGCATACTGCAAATTGATAAAGTTGGGGTTTTTTTCTTTTTTTGGCTTCCTAGTAATTTCTAACATTCTTTTACTTTTTGACTGTGGCTAAACCAAAGCCAACATTTTCATAGAGCTATTTACAGTCACTCCAAGATCTTTCCAGTGTGCTAAGAGGTCATTTACTACACTACAATGTATGTATAGATGGCTGTAATCTCCAGTAATCTCCTCATTATTTTGCATGTGTTCGCATTGAATGCTATCTATCATTTTGTCTCCCAATCACTTAGTGGGTCTCCTATCTCTATCTTTTATTTTCCTATCTTGTTTTTAACTACCTTAAGTAGTTAATACCATCTTGCATTCCCTTTTCCTGGGCTATTGTGAAGTAAGTATATATTAGAGGACCATGGACACATCTTGCCGGGAATTTGAAAAATTATTTTGTATTCTTAAATCTGTTTTCTGTCTTTTATCACTTTTTTTCTTTATCTCATGATAGCTTCATTTTATTCATTTATTGATTTTTTAAAAAATGTAGGAACTTTGTAGAAAGCTTAACTGCATTTAATCCTTTTCCACATGTTCTTGACACCTTCGAAGTCTAATATATTTGGGAGGAACTCATATTATCCATATATTTAATATGTTTTTTAACTTGTCCTATGAAATCATCCCAATGGAAGTCAGTTTGTAGTCTGCCGTTTCTCAGGATCTATTGGAAGCTTTTTAAAATATTAACACCTACGTGCTGGTTTTTGTTACTGTGGTAATGAGGCCATTATTTTAGGAGAAGTTGTTTACCACACAGGAATTGAGAAGTTTCATGATCAAGTTCTTCCAGATTCTTGAAGGATATTGTCTAGTCCTGGCAATTTGATACTATTAATATTTTCAGTTTCATCCAATGTTTCTTAAGTCCGATATGGATCCTCTGACTTGTCTTCTCTCTCTTTCTCTGTATAGAAGGATTCTGGTGTGAGAACCTGCGTAAGCTCCTCTGTAGGGAACAGCAGTCCAACAAATTCAGTTCACTCCTCTGCAGTGGCCTTATATGACCTTACGACTGCATGTTAGATCATTCCTTCCTAGACCTCTTCCTTCAATGCTGAGAGAGTTTTTGAATTGTCACCATTATGACTTCAGTAGAAAAAAAATAAAATCTTTCTTGAGGTTATCATGAGCAGTTTGTTATGAAAATGTATGGCAGATGCATGCTGTATATATGTTTATCCTGCCATATGCTGTGCACAATTGTTTCCTAGTAAAGAAAGGAGTAAGGAACATTTTCTTATTGGTGCGCACAAGAATTTAACAGCACTGGAAAGAGAGCAAAGAGGGATAAGATTTCCCTGCTGCCCTTCCAAAGCATCCGAACAACACTTATCAAAGCATTGTGTAAAATATCATGCTTTCAAATTTCCCACCCTTGGCCATTGACACCAGTGTGGCCTTCACACCATGTACACACTTGGGGTACATCCGTATCGAAGAGATATCTGAGCTAGTACTGAAATCTGCAGGCAGTTTGGCCAAAGCAGTGTGCAGTTGAGGCTCTGCTGCTCTACCTTTAAGACAAAAATGGGAACCATCGTGCTTTGTCATATACTTGTCAATGTATGTAATAATCTTGGAATATATAAGGCAATGCATTCTTTTTGTGATTAAAATCGTTATTTAGTGAATTGACTTTAGACAACCTTATGCACCCTACTGCCATCAATCCCACCCTTAAGTCAGTATCATATAAGAGACTGTGACCAAATCAGGAAATTGGTACATTGGTTTGTTGTCGATTGATGTGGAAGGCCTTATTTAGTGTTATTCAGTTAAAAAGGGTTTTATTGCATTATTAATAAATTCTTACTAGATTGTAAAATGTTAATAAAACTTGAAAAACTTGTTTTAGACACCATAACCCCACAGCTTCCTAGCCTCTTGATCTTTTTTTTTTTTTTTTGTAAGCATTATTTGTGTGTCATGGACTGAATTTGCAAAAAACCTTTCCCCGCCCCCTGCATAATTACATTGGCAACATTGCACCTTAATAAATCTGACCGTATTAATGACAACTGAGTTTTTTTCATTATTATCATAGTCAACACTTTAAAAATAGTCATTATTATTTGGATAGTGGAAGTTGTTAGTTCCTTTATATTCCAAACAGTTGTACTCTGCAAAATAAAAGGACCCACCAAGAATAAAATCTACAAAACCAATTTTGATTGATGAATTTATAATGCATTCAATTTTAAACAGTTCTTTTAGTATTCGTTCCTTGATTTCATACATATTTTCCCAAACAGATGAGTAAGTCAAATAGTTCATGCAAGATCCTCTTTCCATGTATGTGCCTTTGCTGTACTGAAAAGTGTTTAGGTTCCCAGCTTGACAGATAGCAGTGCATTTCAACCTGGTATTTCTTGGCACCTAGCCACACACTGCATTTTGTGATTACTGTAATTGGAGAACATCAGTATCCTCTAGGGCAATAAAGTCTTTACTTATTTAATTATTTTTAGTCTTCTTTTGGCCAGATCCTGCCAATAAATGCTAGGGTTGTCATTGCAAAGCCCATAGCTTGCTTCTATAAAATTTTATTTTGCAGACCTGGTAAGGAAAATACAATTTTCTAGAGGTAGTTTTTAGAAAGTTCTGGTTAGAATAATTTGTTTGGTATAGCTGCATGGTTCTTAGGGACAATTATGGATGTGTATCTGGCAGCGGTATTGGATCCATATTTTGTTCATGGGGAAAAGAAAAGAAATATATTTATTCTTACTTTGTGTTGGTATAATACCTCTGAAGGTCTTAGTTTGAAAACCTTGACAGTGATGTGTTGAAAGTGCTGATACCATATAATTCCTTTCAAAACCATGACTGACTCGTGACTTATGTGGGGTCTTATATTTTGGGAGGCTTGAAGGTTTGCCTTTCCCTTCCAGTAATGTCATGAAGACTTCTAAGAAGAAGAAAATTAAGAATGACTGTAAATATTTCTCATTTTTTAGATTTTTCTTATTTTTTCCTCAGGCAAATTCCTGCTGTATTTAAATACAAATCATTGGACTTTGGATCATGTGAACCCACTAGCGGATAGAGCTCTTGCATGGATAATAGTAAAATGTTGTTCATGTCATCATAGTGACTGAATAGGGATTGAAACAATTTTTTGGCTATTTTGTGATGCTTTTAGATCCTATGATCTGCATAAGTCTGGATGTAGCAGTTTTTCTCTCTCTATGTGTATCTGTCAGCTCCCAGCTGAGATATTTTGTCTGTAGTATACTTGGGAGAATTGAAACAGCATTAGGAAACATAAAGGAAGGCCTTGTAGTGGACTTAGACATTTTGGTGAATTTTTCTGTGCTGAATAGAAGTGCCCTGTTAAATTTCTTAGGCCTTTCTGACAAAACTTTTTCATGTCTCTGTTTAGTGTATCTATCTTGTCTGTTTTGCCAAAACTCTTCAGGGATGCTTGGTTAAAAACAATTGCCATTCCTTTTGAGCAGAGGACTTTGGTTTGTGGAATCCCTTAAGTGGCTGGAGAGCACTTTGGGTGCCAAGAACAGAGCAGCTCTTTTCAGAGTGAACCTGCCTGCTTTCCCTCTGGTTTTCCACTTTTCTGCTCCACTTCAAAGGTTGGTGGAAGTGCTTCAGCTCCTTTGCCTGTGCTCAAAGGCTACTGACAGTGCATCAAAGAACACAGTGACGTTGACTTATCCTCTTATTCTCTCTGGCAGTTTTAGCAAAGAATTGTGCAATGTGAAGTGGCCAAGAAAGCAAGTGGATAAGTCCACGGTATGACTTTTATTGATGTAATGCCAACAACAACTAAGCAACTCCAAGTAAAGAAACTGAAAGTGGAAAGTAGCAGAAAGGCTCACTGTCTCAAAGTTTAAGGGAGCCTTCCCAAAATAAAATAATTAACAACACAGGGCAGACACTGTTCATCTTTTATTTTTGCTGTCAGAGAACTTCTTCATCCCCCATGTCAAAAAGATTATTAAAAATTAGTAGTAGCAGAATCAGAGCTTAAGTACAAAATACGAACTGAACACAGAAAGAATCAATGAGATTTATAAAAGTAACTCCATGTAGCTTGTCATCTTCATGATATCTGCCTGGGAATCTTCTTTAACTTAAGATTTTTTTAATTGAGAAAAAGTATTTATTGCTTAACATAATTTCATTGAAATGCTGGATATGAATTTATGCTGTTACCTATAAATATAGTCCTCAGCCTTAGATTTGGCATCAGTAGAGTGACTATCATAGTTTAAAAATTGTGGTTCATTAAGGCAACCATCTTCTGTCCATATAGAGAAGGACAATTTTTACTTTATTATGAAGGAAGATAACAGGTTCTTAAAATGAGGCTATTTCACTCATTAAATCCAGAATTTTGGCTGCCTGGTATATATCACAATATATTTGTCCTGAATTCCCTGTTGGATCTCCAAATGGTAAGGAACTCCTTCAATACATTTTCCAACTCTCTTTTTTTTAGACTTTATTTTAGCATATTTTTCACAGTAGTGTCAGGTCACATATGATCAATGGGTGCTCTCTGGCAGTAAGTTCAATTCACTTACGTCAAATCACAGTGGTCATCTTCTAAAAGCATTCACTGTGACGCATATTTGAGATACTGCGGCTAATTCCTGTTCAAAGTCCAGGAAATTCTGTAGCATCTCTAAAACTGCTGTATGAAAGCAATCAGTTATACCTAGTTTATCGTGGTAATCACTACTAGGATTTGAGGTAAGGACCTGTGCTCTGGTCAATTTGTGATTAGCTATAAATATTTATGAATACTGTTTGTAATGAATGTGTGTAATTCATACTTGGACAATGGATAAAATGCAGAAATCAAGATCAGCTTTTACACTGTTGCTTCCCTTCCATTCGTGTCAGAATATAGAAGTGAATAGATGATTTTTAGTCATGTTCTAATAGAAAGTCTTTATGCTTTTGAAAGGTAGCAAAGTAAATGTACCGTTTCAGAACACCTTGGAAAGCTGAATATTCCAGCAAGGTTTTTTTAACATGCATAGAGTACACACAGAATTAAATGTGATTAGTCATGTCTGCTGGTTCCTATTCCTGGTTTTACTTTTTGAACACAAAAAGCTCAAACACATGAAACTGTAATAGGGAGATACTTCTAAATATTGGTGCAATTTATTCAGTGTTCGGGAACAATATTTTTGGCCTCATACCTCTTTCCTGTTTCCAGGCAAAAGCCACAGTTTTCCTGCTTTTTACTGTTTTCCAAAAGAGTAGCTGAAACCTCAAGGTCTATTCAGGGATCTCTGCCCGGTTTAAAGCTCTGTAAACGCCAGTCCACAACATGGTAGCATGTAAGGTCCTTGCCATTAATTTCTAGAGAGGTAGTAGTTTTCCGACAGAAAATGAATGCCTAACTTTCTTAGTAGCGGGAAGTTTAACAATTTTAGCTGTCCTATCTCTTTGTACTTAAAGGATATATCAGTACTAGTTAGTATGGTTCATTTTGTATTTTCAAATACAGAGTTGTCTGGTGTTTCAGTACCCCTGGGTTTTTGTGGTCACTCTGCTGTATACTGTAAAGGACCTTGGACTAGTATGGAGGCCACATTTTTTTCAAACTCAAATGACTGAAGGTAAGCATCTCAGCTGCGTGCAAGTTACTGACTTTTCAGATGTGCTAATTATCATTAGTTTCCATGGACTTCTTTCAGCAGCCTTGGTACAGATGAAAATGGCTCACCTAAGCATAACTGAAAGCCAAGCCAATGAAAACTGCCAGCGTCAGTTCATCAAGAAGAGATAATGTCAAACCAATCTATTTTATTTTTTTATGACCCAGTAATTAACCAGCATAGTGTATCAGAAGGAAGTCGTAGGTGTCATATTTTTGACTCTGGAGACTTTCTGACGCTCTCCACACTGACATTCTTCCGAGTGAAAATTGACAGAAGCTCCCTGTTAAACTGGCAGAAGATTGAAGGTGTTGACACTGTTGGAGCCCGTCCCTTTTTTGTTAAGTACTTAGGTTATGACTTGTGTGAGCAAAGAATACACTTGAAAACTGCAGAATACATTAACATGGGCACAGGTTGGTGTTGTTTTAGAGAACACGATCAAAATGAGAAGAACTTGACAAGTGGAAGTAATGGCCTGGAGTCAACATGATGAAATTTAACTGCAAGGTATGGAATAAGGAAGAAATCAAACAGGTAAAATACAAGGAATAAAATGTATAGATAACACTGCAGTAAAATGATGCAGGAGTTGCACTGAGTTAAAAGATAATATGAGGCAGCAGTCTTTGAAAGGAGACTTCTCTGTGTGAAACTGGTGAGACCTTGTTTGAAATGCAATGTCCAGTTTTGGTAATTTTTTAAGAATGGTCTAGCCATTCTAGAGAGAATGAAAGAGATTAATGGGATTGATTATAAACACAGAATATGTGATTTATGAGGAAGACTGAAGGAGTGAAGCAGCTGAATTTTTTTAATCTGGGCAATAAATAAAGGTTGTTACAGGAAAGAGAGATTTCTTTTTTCTTGGCAATAAAACATCAGCTAGCATTGCAGGGCAGGAGGTTTAGGTTGCATACCAAGGAAATCCTCTTTACTCTTACAATCATAAAACTCCAGAAGAAAATTACAGTAAATATTATTCTGAAACTACTGTTATTAGTTTTAATTTAAAAAATGCAGATAATACACATATATTTGATTCTGGCTCAGTGGAAGAGGCTAGATAGACTACAGTCAAGATCAGTCTCTTGAAGTAATTTTCAGCTGTACCTTTCTGTCATTCTGTGCTGGTGCCGTGCAGCTGATTTCTAGTTCTTAACTGTATTTCTGGCATTTCTCATTCTATGTTTCATCTTTCCTTTTTTTCCTTCTCAGTGTCATTAGTCTTAAAGAATACAGTGGATTCTACTAAAAAGTAAATAAATACACATACTGTACTGTGGTATTTACTTTACCACTCTCTCCCTATATTTAGAATGTATACAGCAATGAGGTATTTATACTATGCCATGGTAAATGTTTACTTTCAGTGGTGCCCACTGTACTTACTTTTCCATCTTTACTGAGCTTAAATTTTAGCTCTTTTTTTCTTTCCATATAGTCCCATTCCATATGATTTTTTTCTGCCTTCCTACGTATATGAAAATCTCTCCAATTAAAATGTTATCACTGTCCTTTTTTTTATTTTACTGGAAAATGGTTTTTGAGCTACTGGGCTTGCCAGTTCTGTTGCAATACCAGTTGGTATAATTGGTGGACTCACTTATGCTGGTCTGCCTTGGGTGAGAATGTACTCATTTGATTTAACTCACACAGCACAAATGGTGAGATTCATCTCACCAAGCTTTTGATGCCTGTGGTGCAGATGCCTGCATTTGAGCCAATGTCCTTTATAATTAGTAGAGGAAAATGAGAATTTCCAGCACAAAGTTTATCTCAATTAAAGGTGGGTAGCTAAAATTATCTCCCTCTATAGATGCTTATTTGTCCATGTAACTGCAAAGGTAATTTAGATAATTAGCTCAGATGTAGGTATCTGCTTTGAGGCTGTTTAAATTCAGAGGAGGATAATCCCACCCTATGTGATTAGTTTGGCTGTTGATGAATTGTAATTTAAGCTGCGGTATCCTCACTGAAACATCAGCTCTTCCATAAGCAGAACATTGGTTTCAGTCTACACACTACTTGAACTCCATGTTGACAGAAGTTAAATACCACAACTTGTAGTCCAGTCTGTAAAGTTAAACTCGTGTTAGTTGTGGCTTATTTTAATGTGATATGTTGTAAACCAGAAGCATTCAGAAGATCCGTATTGCATGCAACATCCCTGCTGCAAAACTCGTAACCTGCCGGGGTAGAAGAAGACTCGGCAGCTAGTCAGTAACTGCTACTACCGTTCAGTATAATCTGCCACCAGGGTTTTAGCTTCAGCTAGTCTAGCGTATGTGGAACATTTGTGAAATGCTGATAGTGCCATATCTGTGTGAATGTCTTTGACAGTGTACTAGGTTTTAACAGGATACTGATGAAGGCAATGACTGTGTTGGCAAGTGGCGTGGTGCAATAAGAGCAGATTTGTAGAGCAAAAGAATTGGTGCTGAGCGCCTGACATTCATGCTGTCTGCATTTCAGGGGGGTTTATTTTGAACTAGGTCTAATCTGTGTGGACTGAATATCCGTGAACAAGTGTTAGATGCACTCCTAGAGCACACCTCCTGGCATTTTGTCTGGAAGGGATCCAGTTTGTACTCCAAGAGTGCTCTGTGATACACAGTAAGTGCGAGTGATCAGGACTTTCATTTCAAAAGCACACCCCTGATCTAAATTAAAAAAAAAAACCTAATCCGCTTTGAGTTCAGTCATGGTGGTATTGCAACCCAGTCTAAAAGATCAGCATCATATCCTGACTGCTGGCTTCATGAAAGGGAATGTTTTAGATTGTAGATCTGTGTGAACTCTAAGAAATGCAGCAGAAATAGCATAAATAATCATGATACTCAGATGATATGCAAGTTGTTTTCCAAAGCTGAAACAGGAAGACACTAGATAAAGTATACAACCCTACTGAGACTGTAAGGCTGAAGTAGGTAGAGCTAAATGTTTTCTTCTCTTACTGTGAAATAGATGCTTGCAGGGGCTGGAAGTTTAGTCAATGCTCCTGCTGTACATAGAGGCTCAAATATAAGTTTGAAACAGCAGTTTTACTGTGTGGGTATACTGTTTTGGAGAGCAGAAGCATCTGAGCTATAGACCATGCCATCTTGTCAGTTGTAGACTATTCAGAGTAGACAATGAAGTCTAGAGTGGCACTGAGCTTTGAACTAAGGGGTTTTGTGTGTGGATGAATTGTACCATGGAAGAAACGTGCTTCACAGCAATGACACATAAAGAGTTAATGTAGACCATTTCTGTCACAGGAAAATATAAGAGTAAAAGGGAAGTGGTTATGCTATTAACTTTCTACAGAGAACTGTATGTCCTCTTGGATAGCTAAGAAGCTGGTTTCCAGCATCTGGATCTTCTGTTCTGAATGTACATGTTTCATTAGAAGGAAAGATTGTTTGTCATAGAGAGGGGTATTATTGAGAACTTAGTTACGTTTGCATGACCTAGGGGTTTTAGGAAGAGTACATTTGGCAAAGTTAAGAGCTTAATCAAGATAGTATCTTGATTAACTATTGAATAAGCACTTTCTTGAGGAAGTCTGCCTTGCAGTATCTTGATCTTGAAGATCAGTAAACTCAATATTACCTGTGCCTGTTTTGTTGGGTTTTGGTCATTTCATTCTGAATTTGGAAATTTCTATATGAAAAAACGAAGCACAATGAGCATCTCTAAAGTTACAATCAGCATCACTACCCTACCACTCAGCAATCTCTGCCAAATATTTGAGTTTTTCATTTTATTCAACAAAGCACAGACAAGCTCCCATGAATGCCACCAAAAAAAAAAAAATCATTAGAATAATAAAAACATTATTTGTTTCTATAGAGGAAGGTCTGGATTAATGAATCTGCTCACCACTTGGAACTAAACCAGTAGGCAGTAATGGGGGCGGGAGGGACATCATCCTTTGCTTTCATGAGAACCTAAATGTCCGAAGTCATTTGTTGCTACAGTCTTCAGAAATATGTGTGTACTCAACACTCCAGCCATCAGCTTTCAGCATAATGGTACCCAAAACCCTTTTGCTGTTAGCACCATTTAATGTACCAGATGTCTGAATTAGCCATGTGAATCAGAAGAAATGTACATCTGTTTGCTCACAGAGCAAATGTAGACTTGTGGTGATACCATCATCTATAGCTTAATTAAAATAGTATTTTTTTTACTTATATAGTTCATCCTTAAAGCAGATGTGGACAAAAATCTAGGAAAAACTTCAAAGAGATGAAACGTCAGATACAGACTGGAATATAAGAGATTTAATGTCTTTCTAGTTAAGACCAGGTCCGTAAACTTGTAAAACTGGTACATGACTTATAAAAGCCATTTACATGACTTGTCATGTAGTCAAAGACTAGTCAAAGTCTGCATATACAAACAGTTACATGTGAAAGCTGAAATTAGGAAAGATTCAGTGCCTAAGTATAATATAGAAAAGATAATGGAATCAAGCTTCCACAAGCTGAAATTTCTCATTTCAAACGGTGATCACTCATTATTTCCTGTAGATTTGGTGCACAATTATTTGTATACGCAGAAGGTTAGAAAGCACTGAACCAAAGGCCATCTTGAAAATTTTGCTCTGGTAAAATGTAGTTTATGAGTCAGAAAGCTGTATTTGTCATGATAACCCTGTATTCAATAGAATCATGGAAGAAACTATGGCACTGAAGAGGTTGTCGAGCACAAAATGGTACAGCATATACCATTTTCTTAGACTTGAGTATGTATTGATTTGCACCTGTCTTGCCTTCTTATGTCCAAAGCAGAAAAGTACAACCTGCATTTCTCAAGCCAGGTGCAGATGTGAACTTGCTCTACATGAGGAGGGAAAGAGAGCTACATAACTTGGTAGCTACATCCACTTTGACATCATGAGTACTGATGGACAAGAGGGCAAAAAACCTCTTTAGTTTCTCCTCATCTTTGCAGTAGCACTGTGTCTTCCAATTGCTAGGTAGCATCTTTTGGTCTTAATAATTAGCATCACTGAGTGATCTTCTCTTCCAAGTAAAAAATGTAAGATTTGAAAAGTAGAAGGACATTTTTCAATTTAAGACATGCTAGCAACTCCTTTTACATTTGTTGCTACTCTAACAGAGTCCTGTGAAACAAAAGAAATAGCTTCAAGTAGGTTTGTGTTGCTGGGCAGTTGGTGATATGTTCAGTGTCTACCTGTCTATCTCAATGTAGAAAACCAACCCTGATGATGATCACTTACCCAAAAGGTAGACCACATATAGTTTTCTGACAATGTGAGCAATACTTTTTCTTGATAAACAGGTTGAATTACCTTGCGCGTAGTATCAAACAATTGGCAGTCAAAAAGTTTGTCAGACCACTGCCAAGTTGCACTTCCATCTTCTTGTGGTCCCATCAGTACCCTGTATTTATCAAAGAAATCTGATAGTGCAAAGTCATTGAAACCTAGTCATGTCAGAGCATGAATGAGAGAACTAGCGGATGAGGAATCAGATGCCACACACACCTACATTTCAAAAGACCGTAGTCACCCTTTTTATGAAAAGAAATAACTTCCTGTATTTTCACGTAATGGTGTTTGAAGAGTTTATTCATCCTTCATCAAGCAAAAGGATCCTTGCCTACAGCTATGCAGAGATTTCTTTTGAACTTTTTCTGTACCAATTGTTTCAAAGAGTTAAGTTGTTTTAGCAGTGTCCTTAGTTTAAATCTGTAAAATACCAGCTGATGATGATAAATGTTGTGGAAGAACTTTTTGAATTAAGTTTAAAGCATCAGAACTATGTCAGGTCAGTATATATTTCAGTAGCAAGATTTTAATATCACTAATGACGATGTGGTTAAAGTATGAGAAATGCCTACTCCTGATAGGATGTAAAATATCTATGTTGCTGTGACTCTTCATATTCTTCCACTTTTAGTCTGGCTTTTTTTAAAATGCCAAGCAACTTGGCATTTTAAAGTTTCACTAATTAGTTCTATATTTGTTTGAAGTTCTTCATTGTGTAACTTGCTCTGAATAGACATTTTTATGTGTTTTTGGAAACCTTTCCTTATATATTTGCTTTCCTGCCTTTATCTTTTTTCTTCACTGCTTTAAGGAAGAAGGGAACACTAGGAGAACAAAAGCCTTTTGAATTTTATGAAATGAAACATGAAAACATATGTGTATATCTTTCTTTGTATATGGAGTCGCTTTCATTGTTTGAAGTCAAAAGCTGGCCATCATGTAAGTGAAACTAGGGAATGCTATTAAGAGCACAGGAATAAAACTCCTATTCCAGTAAGCAGGTAGATTTTTTATACTTATACAGATTATTTTACATTTGTTTCATTTAGCCTGCTATGTGAGCAGACACAGAACAAATATGATAAAATGCATTATATTTAGAGCTAATCTGACTGGATTGGTATGAAAATACTTTAAAATTAACAGTCTTTTAATCCTTAGAATTAACATACACAGTTTTCCTTCATACAACTTCAACCAGAATAATTAATTTAGGAGGGAAATTTGGATCTCCTATTTTAACTACTGGAAAAGAAGGACAAAAATCAAGGTGTCATGACTAAGGTAAAGCAGCTTCTTCCTGTTGATCCAGTCTCTGAAGCAATGTTCAGGCAAGTTGGCAAAGCAGTACAAAACCTTTTGAATTGTTTAAGTTCCAACTACATGTAACTGTAGAAATTACCTTTAAAAACACCTTTAAGCTAATTTACTCTATGTTACCTGTGATATGGGATTGCAGTCTGTCAGATTTCTTTTATAAGTGTTTCGTTTTCAGAAATTCTGTACCTGTTGATGATATTATTAGCACCTGTGTAAAAATTTTGCATCACTGGAATAGTCAGATACAAATGTAAGATAAAGTTTTCCAAAGAAAGAACTGTGTCAGGGATTAGGATGTCAGTTTCCCCTTTTTTTATTAAAAATCATTAGAGTGATCCTGGAGATTGAGAGACTTTTTCATTTCTACATTAATTTGGAGTTGTTTTGTATTGCTTCTGTCTTGGTAGGAGTTGGAGACCCAAGTAACTGTGACTTCTAATCCCTTCTACCTTTTTTTTCCACTGGCTTTAGGAGGTTATTGGTGTTTTATTCCTTTTTTTTTCTTTGAAAGTCTCTGGCAATCAAGAAAGTGACTTGGATCTCAAGGAAATTTTTTGGAACTGGGACATTGGGTCATATCTCCCAGAGTATTTCATAAATTTGATGTAACATAGGAGAGGTTTTATTTTAAATCTAACTTCGATTAACAGACACTTCAGGAAGTGGTAGCTTTGATGAGAAAATGAGACAGCTGGACAATGAATACTGCAATTAAAGAGGTTGTTTCCTAAGTGCAATTTACACTTGACAGATTTTTTTACATCTGAATATGTAATGCTTTTAGTATTTACTCCATCACACCCCAAACCAATACTTAAATAATTAAAATGAAGAAGAAATTAAGCTGTATCCTGCTAATCGACTAGGTGTTCCTCCATACTATGGACTGCAATTTGGCACTGAGATACCTGAGGTAGCTTTGAAATAACAGGCTCCATTAGCAACAATAACCATTGTATATTTGAGCACATTTGAACTCAAATATAGTCTTGATGAAGAAGAGGCAGTGTTAAGTTGTACTGTAGGTTGATATTTTTCATGACCTCTTCTCATCCAAAAAAACCCTGGATCAAACTAAACATTGGCTGGCAGGACAATACGCAGTGTTTTCTGACGACAAAATATGCTAGGTATATGTGCATAATATCCATGCGAGGTAGTTTTTGTATCTGGCTTTAAAAACAAGGGGTTTAGGTGTTAAAGGTTGAGGAACAAATGAATGAGTCCTTTCTTCTATGGCACACAGAGAGCTTTTCCTGAACAGCTGACTGTTCTGAAGTGACTTCGTTGTGTGGTACATGCACTGGGGAGAAAAGCAAGACATGTCGCATCGTTTGCTGCAAACCCCAAATATATTTTGACACATGATTCACGTTTCACAACATGTTGAAGTTGGGGTTATCCGTTGATTGATTAGCCTACTGTGTGTTTGGGTTATGCAGTATGATTGAGTGAATTCAGTCTGTACACAGAAGCAAATATTTACTCTAAGATTTCTGATTATTTTTATCATAAACCTTTTTATTCACCACTTTTCATCAGAATTTTAGTGTATGAAATGTGTGCTGTGACACTGTGTGCATTTTTTTATAAAAAGATACCTGTCTTTTAATGCTTGTATTTAAATTCTGATATATGAGACAGTTCCTATGAGATAGTATCACAGACATTTTACAAAGGTACTGAAATATGAATTAATCAAGTTTTAAAACTCATATTCTTTCTCCAGTGTTATTAGATTGCTAAAGCTGTTTTTAGAGAAAATGGTGGGGGATGCTTTACAAGAGAATATATTGTGGCATTCTGAGGCTCACAAGAGCTACAAGAAATTTTAGCTGGCTTTGGAGGTGGGAAGTTTTAAAACTGAGCAGGTGCCTGCATTTTGGTCTAGTGTAAGTCTAATTTACTCTAAATCTGTATTTCAGAATCCAGTTGGTAAGACCATTCTTAACAGCAATTATTTGGTAAATATGTTAACTTTACGACGTGTTCATATTCAGGGCTAAATCTAAGTATTACAAGATTTTGAGGCGACTTAATGTCATACAATGTATGCAACTAAGACAAACTGTAGTGGCCTTTATTTTAAAAACTGACAGTCTCATGATTCCGTTGTAGAATGGTGAAGCAATTGTACTACAATTTATAAGAACAAAATATATATGTGGAAAAAGTGTGTTACTCTTTGATTTTTACAATGGGTACAATAGGAAGAAGAACCATTTATGATGGTGTGACAAGGAAAGGGAAGAGGAAAAGATTTATACAAACTGTCGTATAAAACTTTCTGATTTAAGATTAGAATGTTTTCTTATGGCAATTAAAGAATGCTATGGCTTATGATCTTGACATACTGGCCCAGTAGGATGAATAGAAAATTCCTACTGTTTCCTAAAGTCGGTGGGTTTTGTGTCCATATTTAGGCTAAAAGCTTTATTCTTTCATTATTATACTGTTACGAGTAATTCTGTCAAAATAAATGTTGCATTTTGGGAGTCAAAATGTACCCTGTAAACTTCTTACTTGCTGATGATATTAAGAATAACACACAAAATGGAATGCAATGCATTAGAGACTTATGAAGAAAAAAACTAAGAACAGCTATTCTAGGATTAAACTGAGTGATATTAAAGTCTTTACATAATCATGGTCTTGCATAACCAAGGACATATTTGTTTTTAATGAGTAATCTAATTAATAAGGTGAAAACTGCATGTCAAAATCAAAAGAAAAATAAATTCTAGCACATGGAATTTGTCTGTTATGTTTGTGTATTCTTTGGCTGTGTTAAGGAGTTTTTTACCTTTAATCTGTGCCAAAAATTTGTAGACATGATCTCCAGTGTCTGCATGGGAATTTGGGTTTGGAAATACTGAATTACTGTTATTTAGATAACACAGTCTCGCTCTATGAAACTTAGTCTGAACTTATGATGAAATAATTGAGGTTCTATCAAGAGATGTGTTTTCTTCCTGGAAATATTTCAGTTCCGTAAGCCGAGCATTGGTATCAGAGAGTCAGGTATCTGGAAACTATTTCTGCAACTATCAGGAGATTTAGAAAGTCAAGCAGCGGTATGGATACTTTGCACAAGAGGGACCGCTTTGAGCAAACCCCAGCTTAGCGCAGTAAGAACTATACATACACAGTATGGTATAATGTCTTTCAAGAGGAGTAGGTTTTAGTATGCTTTTGAAAGAAAGAAACTTGCATTTGCCTTTCAGCTACAAGCCTATTCTTTCTTGTCCCTTAAAGAATAAAAAATAAGGATAAACAACTGTGATTGATAAACAATAATTCATAATTTTTTTTAACTTTTCCTAAGCATGCCTCTTACTAACATGAATGCTTCCTTTTTTGCCAACCTAGCCATAAAATCAATGAATGACAACCTTACTGTAGCTTTCTTATTTTGTGTTTGCACTGTGTATTATTTTTAAAAAGCTGATTATAGAAAAAGAAGAGAAAATTGCTTTCACTTCAGATAAACTACTGGTTTAGAGGAAATAAAGCCTTATGTTGAAAGTGTGTTGGATAATACCCTTTTGGCTAAAAAAGTGTCTATTACTAAAAAGAAATCTCACAAGACAGAAAATGCACTTAATTTAGCTTGGAAAGTTGAACTAAGCCTTTCAGTTTCATATTTGTGCTTTATTCACTGCAGCATGGCTGCACATGCTTTCTAAAGGGAGTGCTGTGAAAGGATTAAAATGTTTTTTTCTCTTGGTGAAAACGTTTTTCTTTCTTATGTGACACAAATGGGGCATACAATTGTCAAGTCTCACTTTTTCTTCAGTCTTCTGCCCCAGTAACAGAAGCTTTAAAAATGGACAATCTTTTTTTTTTTTTTTTTTTTTTTTTAGTATGAGATACACACCAAGTATTTCTAAGGAGGTGTCCCTTTCTTTTCTTTCAAATTTCAGACATGGGACACAGAACTGGAGAGATCTGCAGAGTCGTGGGCTGAAACCTGTCTATGGGAGCATGGGCCTGCAAGCCTTCTTCCATCAATTGGACAGAATTTGGGGGCACACTGGGGCAGGTAGTTTAAGATACTATTTTATACTATATATTTTTTATTTAAGTCTAACAAAATTTGTTTGTTACTTAAAGGAAGAATGATAGAAGCTGCAACTTTTGAATGATCTAATAGACTACTACTGGCTTTCATAGGTACAGACCTCCAACATTTCATGTCCAAGCATGGTATGATGAAGTAAGAGATTTCACGTATCCCCATCCTCATGAATGCAACCCATATTGTCCTTACAAATGCTCTGGTCCTGTTTGTACACATTACACACAGGTATGTAGGTGGGTTTGGTTTTTGTCAGCTATGGAGAAGAGTGGTTGAGACCTCCAGTTAGGTTGCTGTATGACACGTAGAACATATTAATCTTGCAGTATAGACCATAGGACTAAACCACAAAAGGGGCTGCTTGTTATTAGACTCCATAGTTAAAAGCATTGGGTATAGGTGACATAGAGTAGGGTTTTCATGTGAATCTTTAGATTTCATCCTCATAAATATCACTTCCTTAACAGGACTAAGGAAGAAGCTTACAAAACCCAGCATTAAATTGAGTGTTACTGCTCAGTGCACTTTGCATAATCCAGTCTCTGTGCTGGTATGCTGGTAGTCCTTTCTGTAATATGCTGAAGAAACAGCACATTTAAAAAAAAAAAAAAGTTTTCTTAGGTGAATTCCTCAGATTAAAAAACAGTTTTTAACATGTTGCTTTAACTTCAGCAAGGTTATGAAATTGCATAGGAACTAATTTATTTGGTACTTCTGAACTCTGTGTATCTAGCCTGAATTTTTCCAGAGGGGACCAGTCATGTTTTCAGTGAATGGGAAATACATGATCCTCAGATTATACTAAAATCCCCATAGAATTTTCAATATAATATTAGAAAACTTCTAAATTATTAATTTTTAAACATTTTTTTCTGTTTACTAGCACTATTTCCTATTGTATCTAATCTTAAGACTCAGTTACCTCCATATTCTTGTTTACCATTTCTGTAAAAATACCTTTAATTACACGTATCCATTACATGCAAAATCTACAATACATATATATAGTTCTTTGTGGTACTAATTCTTCACAGTACCTATCTCTTTCAACTCCTATATCCTGCTGGAACTACACAGTTGGCTTATCTTGAATTTATAAAAGTTTAACACCTGTCATATTTGTCTAATTTGAACATTCCAGCCTTTGTTGTTCAGATCATTTTGAGATCTGCAATGAAAATTGTTTCAACAGATGAGTAAAGGAGCACAGCCACCTTAGCTTGCAAGGACAGGAAAGCATATTAATTGAAAATCCATGACTTGAGTCTTTTCAGTGTATGAGTTTTTTTGTGAATAGTTTTATTGTTTATGTTACCTCCTTTCACTGCTGACAAATATCTATTCTCTCAGTCTAACCAATCTAAACCCTTCTGGGTCCTTAGGTTGTGCTGAGAACTCCAGGGCACAGGAACCTAACATCTAACTCATGATTATTAATTGTAATTCCAAGAATCAGTTCTTCAGACCATGTTTTATAGATATTTTCTACACTTCCAAATATATGCTTAGACCATTTACATATAATAAGAGCCATATCTTTTGTATCAAAGTAAAGCTTTTCTTTCTAATAAGGATATAACTGCATGGCCTTTTGGCCGTTGTAATTAGGTCACTTCAACCCATTTATAACAGAGGGGAATGTAACATCACTTTTGGAATTTGAGTTTTATACGTTTAAGTTTGGAGACAGTTTTGATTTTATGTTACTCAGCTTTGGTTTTCACATGTCTTTCTCTTTCCTTTTCCATAGGTTGTTTGGGCTACAAGTAGCAGAATTGGTTGTGCAATAAATTTGTGTCATAACATGAACATCTGGGGGCAGATTTGGCCAAAAGCAGTCTATCTTGTATGCAATTATTCTCCTAAGTAAGTAGGCTGACACCCAAAAATATCTTGAGGGGGCAAGATGCTTTATAATAACCCAGGAAACAATCTGAAAAGAAATCAGTCTGGGTGTTCTATTTTTTGTACTGTTACAAAGCAGAGCGTTGTTCCCAAGGCAGCCTTTGGCTGTACAAATACTCTTGTGATTTTCTAGAGCTTCAGTTTTCTGGCCTGTGTTTTAGCATACAACATCAGAGATCTTTGTTGTAGTGTGATATTTGTCTGAAAATTAAATGTATCTCCCCATTGTGACTTTAAGGAATGTGTAATATGAAGCCCATGGTTAAGATCAAATTCTATAGGATATTCTATTTAGGAGAGTGGAGCCTGTTCTCATGTAATTGAGGAATTTAGTCTTATGGTGCTATGCCAATCTGAAAAGATCTTATGGTAGTACTTCAGGTTTTTTTCATGGACTTTTCAGTTACTTCCTGTGCATTTGGTATAGAATCATAGAATCATTTAGGTTAGAAAAGACCTTTAAGATCATCAAGTCCAGTCGTTAACCTAACACTGCCAAGTCCACCACTAAGCCATGTCCCTGAGCACCACATCTACACATCTTTTAAATACCTCCAGGGATGGTGACTCCACCACTTCCCTGGGCAGCCTGCTCCAGTGCTTGATAATCCTTTCGGTGAAGAAATTTTTCCTGATATCCAGTCGAAACCTCCTTTGGTGCCACTTGAGGCCATTTCCTCTCATCCCATCACTTGTTACTTGGGAATATCAAAACAATGTTATTGTCCTAAGTGTCTGATGGTTTTCATCATTTATTTGTTCACATATTAAATGCTGTTTAATGTTCATATGTTAATTTATTAAGGCATGTTTTGCTATTTTTTTTTTTTTCGTGTAAAGGGGTAACTGGTGGGGTCATGCTCCTTATAAACCTGGCCGCCCTTGTTCTGCATGTCCCCCTAGTTTTGGAGGAGGTTGCAGAGAAAATCTTTGTTACAGAGGTATGTACTATTTCAACAGTACAACTATAAATGGGAAGAGACATGTAACCTTTCTTTTGCTTTCTTTCCTCATTATGCTTTAACATAGTGGACTAGAATATATTATGCATGTGCCCAAAAACCTGGTAGGGGCCTACTTTACTATGATGAATGAGATAATGTACTTAAGGTACGTGAGGCCGAGCCACACCAGAGGGAGTGGAGCGTACTGAACTCTTGCTGATTTAAGTGCCGATTGAGGTCTTCTAGTACACAAAGATGTAGGCTGTCGCTGGGTGCTATTTGTATGCCTTTTTGTAATTTTAGTGGAAGTCTATGCAGTCATTTATTTATAGGGAAACGTTATCTCAGTGACATAGCCATGTGCATTACTATAAGAAGAATCAAGAACTAGACTAGAAGACATTAGTAATTAAACAAAATATCAGCTGGGACGATTATTAACTTCTTACAATTTTCAAAATGCTATTCATATTTTATAGCATTGAAACACGGCATGTTATGAAGCTGCTGTTTCTTTTTGGTTTACTCTGTGTACAAGTAATTTAGCAATTTTTGTTAATAACTTCTGAAATTTCTATGGACCATAAAATCCGCACAAGTGTGCCCAAATATCTTCCTTATGGTTCTTGCTTAAGTAAGAAATGTAGATTCAGTGATGAGTATTTCAAAATTATTTTCATTATATATGAATAGAAAGACCTCATTTTCAGGTGTATGTTTTTATGAAATCAGCTTCTTCAGTTACAAGTCACCTATGAAGTTGGTGAAACTATTCCAATGTATAATAGAAATATCATCTTTGTTCTATTGGTTTTCTGATAGCATAAAGGTACTAAAACAGGAGTGTTAAGAGCATTTTCATACACATTTAGTTCTGCTGCCTGTGCTAGAAAAAATCTACCTTTTATCAGCATCAGAAACATGTTTGAGATGTATTATTAATCTTGAGGTCTTCAACTTATGAAGCAGTGGAAAGTTTTCCTTGGTTTCTTGCTTGTATTCATACACCATTTTATGAGAACAAAGCCATGTTACCAAAACATGGTAAAGGATTTATATTCCACAAACACTGATTTTTTTTTTCCTGAGAGATTTTTTTTTTGCCCGTTTTCTGAAACAGAGGATTCAGAAAGGCCTTATTCTCCCCACGAACCAGAAGAGGAAACCAATGAGATTGAACGGCAGCGATCCAAAGCCCAGGATGCAACGGTGCAAAGCCGGCCAAGAACTCATTCACCTTCAGGCTCCACAGGCGCTGATGACAGTGAGAAAAATGAAGTAATAAGCACACAGCAAATGTGTAAGGAATTTACCTGATTTGCAAGTGGTCAACAAATTTGAATTATATAGTATCAAATTCATTGCAGTGAAATTGCTTTTTGCTTGTTTTAGCTCAGATTGTTTCATGTGAAGTAAGGCTAAGAGATCAGTGCAAAGGAACAACTTGCAATAGGTATGGTAAATTTTACAGTTGTCATTCTGAGATTATTCTAAAAGGCTTTATTTGTATGTGAGCTGGAATATTTTCCCTTTTTGTAGTCCCAGGATTTAAGACCAAGTTGTATTTTATTTTCTTAGGTATGAATGTCCTGCTGGCTGTTTGGATAGCAAAGCCAAAGTTATTGGAAGTGTACATTATGAAATGGTAAATATATTTAAATTAGATTTTGTACCAGTAGAATGTTTAATGAAATGTCTTTTCTATTGGAATACTAGTTAAAATAATATTAAAAATTGATTTTGAAGAAGTCAATATTCCCCCAAAATAAAAGCCTACACCAAATGTTTGAGAGCATCAGATGATCTAAGTTTGCATCTGCTGTTCTGCGTGTACTGTCCAAATGTACTTCATGCTTCTTATACATGCACAGAAGTAGAATTTTTGTGTCCACATACTTGCATGTAAACATGTGAAGGTGAGACTTAAGGAGAAATATATCAGTTGGTGGGTACAGTCATATAAATTGTTTCAGTAAGATAGGCCTACTTGTGTAAACTTAATGCTAACTGAAAATACATAATTTATTCTGTAGAACTGAAAAACAGTATAGGAAATAATAGCTACTGTAAACAAGTATACTGTAAATGAGTATAGTTTATCTCTAAGTAAGGCAAAGTGGTGTTTTCTTCATTTGAAATAATACCTACGTAGACCACATCAAACTTAATAGACTATCTACCAAGTTTTTAATGGCACATTGTAATTAAAACCTGTTTTTTTCCTACAAATAAATTACGATGTAAAATAGTGGTTTTGTCTGACATGGAACTGCTTTTCCTACTCTGTTTTTCAGCAATCCAGTATTTGTAAAGCTGCCATACATTATGGCATCCTAGACAATGAAGGTGGTTGGGTTGATGTCACTAGGCAAGGAAGGAAAAATTACTTTATCAAGTCTTACAGAAATGGCATTCAGTCAGTTGGGTAAGTTTTCTTAAAATTAAATTATATGGAAAGGTTTTCACCTGTTTCTTTTTATTTCATACAAAATATGTCACAGTAATAACATTTTGTTCATACTTTTTATCATAAAGAATATGAAAATGCTATAAAAAGGCATGTGGATATACAGGTATTGTATCCATTCTGAAACTTCAGCCAGTGTTTAATGGTGGACAGAAGTGATGCAATAATGATGCAAAAGAAGGTGAAATAATTTACAAAATCACTTGGGCAGTAAGTTAGAATTTGTAGTTAAATAATCTCAATATTTGGAATATTCAATTAATTCATTTGTATGTGTATATATTTATTGTAGAAAACTAGTACATACTGGCACTGAAGTAACTTGTTTTACATTTTTTGGACAAAGCTGGTAATATTTCCAGGGTTGGACCATGGACACAGCAATCTATGACAGCTAACAAGGCAATAATCTTACAAGTTTGTGTTTGAAAGTGACCGTCTTGTACTGTGCATATGAACTGGATGAATTGAGTAGAAATTACATGTCTTCCTATATGTTTGATAGTTTCAGCACAATTCCGCAATTTACATATGGAATAATACTGCATACTGTGGAAGCTTTATTTGGAGGTGTACTACACTCTTCAGGTGCTTGCCCCAAGGCTGATATATGAAAACAGATCCAAATACTTGTTGACATGCTAAAAGAAAAACCAGAAAAACAGTGCATAGAAGTGGAGAATACTTGTCTGTTTCCATATGTAATTGTCCAATGATAGGACAACATCAATATTAGCATGTTTGAATCTTAAGATATTAGTATTTGCAAATTACTCTTCACTATATCATAATGTATTCTGCAGAGCTGTACATTGCTGTCCTTATTTCTGTCTATAGTTAGTATATGTGTAATAGTAGCATGTGTGTAATAGTTAATGTAGGAGTAATATCAACCTGAAAGAAAACAGAATTTTGCTGAGTGATATATTTGGCTCAGGTGTGAACCCAAGGTTAAGGAAATGAGTAATCCTTAGAGGCTGTGCTCTCACTCTCTGCTGTGCGAACGAATGCCACACGCTATGACACCTGTCATAATTTCTCTTTTCAACAGATTTATGTAATCCAGGATAGAGAGAAACATTGACCAGGTAGACTAAATTCAGTGGTCTATAATTTGGGCTACCTGGGTAGCACTTAAGGCATTGACAGCAATCTGTTTCTTTGGATCATCTGATGATCTGACTGTGGTTTAAGTTACCCTACCTAAAAATGAAGATACAGAAAAAAATCTCTTTTTTAAATGCTCTGAGACAAAGAAGGAAGTAAATCTTGATTATATCAATACTAACATATTAGAAGCCAGCTTTCTTGCAAATGTAGGAGTAGTTAAACTGTAGAAAATCTTCAAACTAGAAGGAACTTATTTCCCATGACTTGAAATCTCTGTGTTTCTGTGCTGTATGAGACAAAATTGTATGAATGTCCAGTTTACAGAGCGTGTTTAGCACCTATCCTCTGAGAATCAGAACTCAGAGTGAGGTTTTAACACTGGGTTTTGTTTGCTGTGGGCATGGATAATTGTATCATTGCTGAACAGTAATGGCCATTTTGGTTTTGGTTCTGTGATTCAGGTGTTGTGAAAAAAATTAGATGCCTTATAAATAAAAGACTCTTAAAGGACCAAATTTATACCTTCCTATCTACAAGTATATTTCAGGAAACTCCTGCCACCATGTTTGCGCACAGATGACATAATTCTTCATTAATGTCCTATAGTAATGGACATCACCTTTTAGAGTGAATTTACAACATATTGTGATCAGGCATGAGCTTCCTAAGTCAGCCTATAAATCAAAGACTTTGGGATAAATAAATACAATTTACCAAAGTTCAGCCTTCAAAAGGCCCATCAATAAGGCTGGGGATAATTTGCCGCTACCTGCCTCTCACCAGTGTCTCTAGATGGAGCCTTGCATAAACTACGTATCTAGTCAACGAATAGATGAAATGAAGTGGATCTTGCCTCTAGTGCATATTGCAAAACAGAAAGACAGAAAAAAGAATGTCAGTGCAACATACAGCAAACTTCCTAATCTTCAGCTCCTTTGATTTATAATCAGGATTGCTAATACAGATGTTTTTCCAACTGTTGCATTTTCATAGTATAGGATACCATTTTTAACAAAATCTCAATAAGCTAATTGACAGCAGAATACAGTGAACTATTCCCACATCAGTGTTGGACAATGCTAGGGCAACAGAAGCATGAGCTAACTCACTGGAATCCAATAAATGAGCAAATATGAAATTGGTGGGCCATACAGCTAAATAAACCAACGCAAGCAAACAGTTTCTGAATACAAATTGCAGTGCTGTGGAGCACAGAGTAATTTGCCCCAAAGGTGAATAGGGAATCATTTCCTTGGTGTTTTTTTAAATAATAAATAACTTTATGGGTGCCAAAAGCATCATCAGGTTCTTTGTTACAGATGAAAAATATTAGAATCAGAGGCATAGCCAATGAGTTAAAAGAGGAATAAAGAGGAGGAAAATAGGAGATAAAGAGGATTAAAATAGAAGTGTTCATCAATTGTAATGTAACAACAGAATATATATACCTGACTTTATATATACAACAGGAAATACATACATCTGGGTACCATATAATTACTGAGAAAACCAGACTGTTACGTGTTATACTGGGTTTTTACTGATACTGCTCATAATTGAACATAGACATAAGATCCAAAAGTAAAATTTAATGAATTTTTTCAAAAAGGCTGCCAGGAGAAACTCTTTTCAGTGTTGGAGCTCTTTGTAGGAATGAACCTTTAGGGGGAAGTGGATGATCTCTTCTGGTAGATGGATGCTTCTGAGCAACCACAGATTTTGAGGGACAAACAGATTGCATAATTTGTTCCTAGCGCACTTATTTTCTTAGCAAATTAAATTATTGAAGGAGTTTAACCTGCATTCCTGGTTTTGAAACAGATTCACTGGGAGTACAAAGTAAATCTGTCATTGCAATAAATAGATTCACAACTGGGGAGAGGGGGTGCTGTGAGTAAAAATTGATTGGGGACAATGTCTTGAGTTTATTTCTAGATTCTCTAATAAAAAATCTTCTAGCTGAAAGAAATCACTGAGATTATTTACTGACTATTTCTGTTATTTCTTTTTCAGAAAATACCAGTCTGCTAACTCATTCACTGTCTCTAAAGTAACAGGTTAGCACTTATTTCTTATAAACTCAGTACTACTTTGAGTTATGTTTTTTCTAAATAGCACATATTTATTTGTTTCTGGTTTACTTTCTTCAGTTCAAGCTGTCACCTGTGAAACAACAGTGGAACAACTGTGCCCATTTCAAAAACCAGCCTCACACTGTCCAAGGTAAAATTCTTTTGAGTTTTATTAATTTAAAGTGCTGCCACATTTTCTGTCAGTTACTAATTATCTATAGTTGTCATTGATAAAGGTGGCAACAGTAGCTGTAAAAGTGAAGCCAGAAATGTTTTACTGGTATTTTAGTCTTTGGTCAAATTAGAAGGCCAGGTAGGTAAAGATGATCTACAGGCTTTTTCACTAGGAGATTCTTACTTTCTTTTGCCCATAAAGATCTTTCTTTGGTCCCTTGGTAAACCTTAGTGAAATTGTAGTTGGTTAGACTAAAGACTGCAAAGAAAAATGTGGGTTTATTTTTCATTGTCCACTATTACATCTATGCACCTTGGGCAAAATACACTTTATTTCAGTTTATTTGCCTGTAAAACAGATACAATAAAAGGATATGATACAGACATTTATCAGAGAAGTTATCAACTTGCTTGGGAGTTCTGGAGGATAGAGTGAGCAAATACGTTTGCAAAAAATTTGAAATGTATATGGTTAAGGTAAGGTGTGGTCTGCAGGACAGTTAACAGCTTTAAATATATGTACCATTTCTTTGAAGCCTATGTTTTAACTCTTTGAAAGGAGCCTGTGCCACAATATTTTGAGGAAGGAAATCAGTAACAGTTTTTAAAACCATAGATGAGTCAAAGGTAAGTACACTGTAGCATGATTTACTGCAAGCTAAGCTGGAGATATCCACAGGATTACTTTCATAGCAATCCTACAGCCAATACAGGAAGCAAGTACAAAGCCAGAGCTGCTAGGAAAACATCCCTTCATGTAGCACTTCGGTCCGTGGACTTGTTTGGTGTTTGGCTATGACTCCTGGATTTCTAGCTGGAAGGTGTGGAGAACTAAGCGAAGGAGTGGAATGCAGGAATGGATGGGTACAATCTCATACTTCTATCTTTTTTCTTTATTATCAAAAACTAAAATTAGCTCCATTAAGAGAAAAATAGGTTCTGTCTTTAAGAAAATTTAAAAATAAAAACAAGGTTAAAAATGACTGATTAATTGTGATGTATCAACTTAAGGAACTTCACAACAGCAGTGATTCATTCAAGATTCTGCACATGCTCTTAACTTAATTCTGAAAATGTAGTCTCAGAAGTTACAAACAGTAATCAGCTATGGCATTGTTTGCACAACCTCTTTTTTCCCCTCTCATGCCATAATCATAAATCAGCCGGTCTTCAAAAGGCCGCTTTCACATCTTGCTTCCTTCAAACAAAATCTCTTTCCTAGCTGCATCAGCCTGTTTGAATTACCTATCTGGTAAGACTGTAGCATGCCCAAGTGGTGTGACATGCCGAATATTGACTGGAGCATGGATAGCATCCCCGAGAAGAGCACTTGCCCAGGGCTGCCCCATGTAGGGTGGCTCCAAAGCCATTAGTGCATGACACATTTTTTAAATAAAACAGCACAGAATAGACCTTGAGCTGACTGACACTTCCTCCTTGTAGCATATGGCAATTACCAAATGTCCTGGTTTTGGCTGGGATAGAGTTAATTGTCTTTCTGGTAGCTGGTATAGTGTTATGTTTTGGGTTCAGTATGAGAAGAATGTTGATAACACAGTGATGTTTTCAGTGGTTGCTAAGTAGTGTTTTGTCTGAAGTCAAGGATTTTTCAGCTTCTCATGCCCAGCCAGCAAGAAGGCTGGAGGGGCACAAGGAGTTGGGAGGGGACACAGCCAGGGCAGCTGACCCAAACTGGCCAAAGGGGTATTCCATACCGTGTGACATCATGCCCAGTATATAAACTGGGGGGGGTTGGCCTGTGGGGATCGCTGCTTGGGGTGTGTGCATCACTTGTTCCGTATATTCCAATCCTTTTATTATTGTTGTCATTTTATTATTGTTGTTATTATCATTATTAGTTTCTTCCTTTCTGTTCTATTAAACTGTTCTTATCTCAACCCATGAGTTTTACCTTTTTCCTTCCGATTCTCTCCCCCATCCCACTGGGTGGAGGGGAGTGAGTGAGCAGCTGTGTGGTGCTTAGCTGCTGGCTGGAGTTAAACCATGACACCAAATAAGATGCTTGACACCTTCTGTACAACTGTTAGCTTCCCACATGGTTTTCCTGTGCATTTTGGAGCTATAGCAGGCATGAATCACACAGAGTTTTTCTCAAAGGTTAACAAAATGCAATTGAATAAAGACAGTCTTTGTTTCAGTAGCTTTCTGATCTCCTAGAATCAGCTAGGAATTGCATTACTTTCCAAAGTTTTTCAATTTAGTCACAGATGCCAAGTGCTCACCCTCATTCGAATTTGCTAAATTGGCTTGCATCACCAAGTCATCAGCACCATAGCAGGTCCTCATTCTGATCTGCTTCTCCTGAGAAGGTATTCAACTGTGCAGTTTGTACAGGATTCTGTAGAAACAGATAATAATATAAGAGTGAACAGTCTCTCTTCTCACTGGCTTTTCTACTAGCCTCACATATGTTGAACAAGAGCACCATCTGCTTATCCAAAGGGAAGAAGACCAGACCTGTTGAAGTATGTTTTCAAGCACTTCATTATGAACCACAACTTACATCAGCAATGTTTTCACCCGTATTGTTAAAGCCTCAAAAACTGACAGCCTTTTAGTATTGGTATGGACCCATATGTATGCATCATCAAATTGATTTATACTCAATAATGCTGATGTTGAATATGATATAGTAATACTCCGATACCATTCTTTCTAACTGTGTGTGGTTTATTTTTGATATTTCAGGGTGTATTGTCCTCGCAACTGTATGCAGGCAAATCCACACTATGCTCGTGTAATTGGAACACGAATTTACTCTGATGTAAGTATAGCGATTTACATTACATAATATAGTAAAATATAAAATCCTATGAAAAGCTATAATGTAAAGATAATAAGATATAATATAGATATCCAGTTTTCCTCCATATGCTGATTTTTTACACAGTCTTGTCAAATGTTCTTTTTCAGAGGCTCCCATTTAAGTTAGTAATACTCAGATGCTGAAGATACGGAAGTTTTTTGAAAACTCAGTGTAGACTTCAGTAGTCTCTGGACCCATATTTTCAATTTTTTTATCAAAATTCCCACTGATTTGTTCAGTATTGGCAGTGTAGACTTATTTAAATCCTTGCTCTTTAGACCCTGATGCAACCATAACTTCTGTGAGATTAAACTAACCAAAAAAAATTATTCTGAAAATAAATGTCCAGAGTCTCATTACTTTGGATATTTCTCATCTGTGTAGATAGCTAAATATTTGCAGCAGGATTTTGATATATTTGTGTAAAGTATCTCACATTGTCACATTATTTTAACAGACAAATACTGTATTTTCTTCTGGTTGTTGTTCTGTTTCCTAGTCAACTTTTTTTCCCCGTCTTTTCTACATCATGTTTAGTTCTGAAGTGGGGAGAAAGAATGAAAAAAGAGTTCTTTTTTATGCCCCTCCTTTGTCATCTCTCTATGGACAAGGCGAGATGTAGTGGCAGAGAGAGCAGTTCACATTTTTACCAGTAAACTGTATGTTTTAACTGTCTTTTAGCTGTCATAAGGAATAGTATGGCAACCAGCTGGGTCAGATGATGATTTTCACTACTTTCCAGTGCTTTGAAAGGTGTGAAAATAATATGCAAATATTTATTGATCATTCCATTAGATTACCTGAGTAACTTTTCCTGAAAACACTCTTGTCCGTAAGTCATGTTACATGTGTGAGGATTACATCCAGTTCAGGAAGATAATTGATTTGTGCGTGCGGAACTGGGTCCTTAATGTGTGTAAGAGGGGCAGTGAAAATAGATTCAATGAAAGTCCATTGTGTGGAAGAAGATTTTCTTTCAGTTCTGTGGTTGCAATCAAAGGCTACAGCCAAAGTTTCCCAGTGAGTTAGAAAATACTTTGTTGTAGGAGAAAGAAGACCCATTTCTGTTTAACTTACACAGGAGAACATCTCAGAATATGAATTTGCTTTGGTTGGAGAAGTCCCAGATGACTTTAATTAGTATTATAGTTATGCTTTAAAATTATTTTAGATGTACTATCTCATTATTCATCTCCATTGTATAGAAATGTGTGCAGCCATACTGCTTTTAGGAAAAAAAGGACATAATTCAGGTAAGAAACCAGGGATGGGAGTCTTCATATCAACTTCAGATGCTGTCAGGGTAGAAATCTACACTGAAGGTGCTATTCTAGGTTATGTTTATAGTAGTTTGCAGTACATACAGTATAGTGGTAAAGGAGATAAATGGGCATCTGCAGAGCAGAATTCATTTGACCTTTTCAGAGTGTCTACCTCAGTATGAGATTAATTGCCTAATAGAGATGTCTATTCCTCTCCATTTCCTACAGAAGGGTCCTAGGGCATCTAGCTCAGGTGTAGACAGATGTGTCCTACCTATATTTGTACAGATGTTCCCATCGATGGTATCAGCATTATGTGATTTTCTACAATGTTCCTTTGTTGCTAACGTTTAAATTATTTTAAAACTCAGATACTTTTAATTGAAATTTTCACTAAATAATATGATTATTTTGTGCATTATATTACATAACTAGTTTCAGGTAAAGTATTTATAGAGAATGATCTATTTAATAAGTGTGTATTCTTTTGCAGTTTTTCATGTATTAACAGATTTGTTCATTGATATAGAGAACTTATTTGCCCAATTGTCACAGCAAATATATTTGAAATTGCAGTCCATGATCTACTTGGCTGATTCCACAAAACAGATGGGGTTTCTGTGACATTCCTGCAAATTCTTTTGTTTCAAAAATGCAGGTATATGTATATGGATGTATGCATATATGCACATGACTATTTATTTGCACTACTGCTTAGAGCACTTGCATTCAGTAAACGAAGAATATTTTTCAGAGATAATAAGAAAAAAAAGCAAATAACATTAATTGATGTGACTAATGCAAAATGTTATGTTTACAAAACCATTTTTGTAGTATACATGAGAATAATCTAGTTAAACCTTTCCTTTTCTGGCTTTGGTCTGATCAGACATTTGTTCTTAAAGTAATTTCATATTTTGCAGTGACTTCTTTTCCTCCCTGTTCCTGAAAAGAGTTGTTCTCTGGTTTATCAGTAGTGCCCCACAGAATTTTTAGCCTTTTTTCCTCCCATTCTTTTTTTCCTTTGATAGTGCAATGACAGTCCCTACCTTGATCGAAACAAACCCCCCATTATTTCTTCCTCCATTCTTCCAGTCTGCTAGCTATTGTCTCTTTATCTGTGGCAGATAAATCACAGCCATGGTTCATATAGCCAGCATCTATAAACTTATGTTTGTGGGGAGTTTTCACATAATACCCATCCATCTGTGCTCTCTACCTTCTATTTTTTAGTTGATCTCCTTTTGTTTCACTTGTCTGGAGGTAGATTGCAAGAGATAAAGTATCTCTTATTCTGAGCTTATGGTACAATTACTGTCTTTTCTGAATAGAGCTATTATGGTATGAATAAGAACTGTAGTACGTGTCATTCTCAGCAGAAAGAAGTACAAATTACTCATTCTTCCTATGGCCCAAACACATCGCCACCTTTGTGCTTTTTGTCCCTGCTGGACCCACTAAGAGTTTCCATGTGGCAATGCTTTGTCTTGTTGGGAGACCAGGAAAAAAAGAAAGTTTCCTCCTATCTTGTGCTGAAGAGGTGGTTCCACCTTTCAACTTTGGTTAATCCATTTTGTCTAAAACTTTTTGAGTCTTATTTCTGTAATTTCAGAATCATGTCATGTTGACAAGCATTTTAACAATATCTGTATTTTTAAAGCACTTTTCAATATGACCTCATTTACGAAATAAAATAAAAACCTTCCCAAGAACTGAATCATGTCAGTGATTGTCTGAACTCTGTTGGAGACTATCTTGCAGCACCTGCCTGTACAGAGATTGTCCTTTGTTGTTGCTGTTAGTCCCTGGATTATCAAGGTACCAAAATAACAAACGTTTTCATAGAGAGAAGGAGAGGCTACAACAGTTCCGTTGAAAATTCTTTCACTTGCAGATTTTTTTGGTAAAATTTTATTTTAATGGACACACCTAAGATGTGTATATGGTAGAAGCTCTTAACCACATTCCAGTTGCCTTGTAAGAATTTCTAAAGAGATTAAGGTTTATATTTATCCTGTTGTTTTCACAGTAGGCAACATTTTCCCAAAGACAATCTCTTACCAGTAGTGACTACATTATGGGTGTTGACTGAGCAGTTCTACAAAAAATTGAACCTCCTTTTGGGGGCTAGAGATCAACAAAGGTCTTTTATCTAAAGAATTTGATGGAGTTGTGTAATTTCATACCATCTGAGGACTTTGGCCATATTAAGTTTTGGTTCAGTAACCATATATGCAAATATTTCCCTAATACTTGTGCAGAGGTATTCATGATTCTCTGCTGTGATAAAATATAAACAATATGATGTCAAAAAGCTATCGAATAGTTCTGTAGTCCTGTGATGGTGAGGGAGAGATCAATGTGGTTAAAATGCCTTTGCAGAGTACTGCTATGCTGTGGTAGATATTTGGTATTTTGCTGAGTAGCTGAAGAAGGAAAATAATTAAGCAGCTTGGTATTCAGATTCTGTGACCTGTTAAATACTAACAAATTTCAGAGGGTTCGCAGCACAGCAATAAAGCATGGTCATATAATGCTGTATGAAATGTTTATGTTAACTTAAAAATGCTGCCTTATATATCCTTTGGAGTGAGTTCATCAAAATTAAAGAAACAACCCCAAATCTCTGATGAAGACTTCCAGAACCTGGCATAAGGCTGCTAATGTAAAATATCAATTATATGCTGAAATTTATGGTAGACCTAAGAGTGAAATCCTGTTCTGCTTAAATTAACAGGATGTTCACCTTAACAATTCAAGGAAGTGTGATGAGGATGACATAATATTATTAAGTATAGGAAATATTATGGCATCAGAACTGAAATCTGATTCCATTTAGATGAAGATTGCCAAGCCAGTGAAACATTCTTGAAAGCTCAAAGCAGATAAGACTTTCTCAAAAAAAATTATATTTCGTACATATTGATAAAACCATATGCATTTATTCATGTCTGTTCTTATAAGCTAGTTCATAATTATGAATTTATACTCATTTAATTGTTCATATATTCAAAAACTATGCACCTTTGTTCTCTAGTCTCATCTGGAAAGCAGCATCAGAATATCAGTTTATTTTTCATCTGAAAATGGCCTCTGAGTTGGCCTCATCAATCCCATTCTTCTGACCTCTCCTTTTTCACATATCCCATATAAGTGCCTTGCCTTTAGCTTTAAAATGTTGTGCATTAGCCTAGCTGTACTTCATTAATCCAGTAACCAGCTGCTTTGTCAACCCTAACAATGACCCCATCCTTTACTGGAAATAGTTTCCAACAAGTAGTCAGCCTCTTCTGTCAAAATCTCCATCACTTGACTTTTCCTTTCTTTTTTACTTGACTAGAAACTTCCAAATAACATTGGAACAGCCAGTATCTTGGCTACCCTCAAATGTAATTATGAAGGTACCTACCTGTCTAATGACGTACACAAAGTGTAGCCTCTTGGTTACTATTACAGAGGTGACAATCTTTGATCTTTCTTTTCCCCAATTGTACCTCTAGCTTTTTTTATATCTCCACTGTAAACTGAAGACAAAGTTGCTACTGTATTACAGTACTAGTAATTAATAGTGTTCTTCTAGTTCTTCACTGTAGTTAACTGCCTGTAAACCTTGTCTTTTGTTTCTTTAGACTGTAATCCTGTACTGAGCAGGCCATTTTTCCCCCTGTATATTTGAAATTGCACATGATCAGTCTGATCTTTAGTTACTCCCATAGTATGAGTACATAAAGGATACTAGAATCCTAAAAATTAGGTAACTACGGGTGTTCAGGATATAACAAAAGTATTGCAGCCCTGGGAGGGGAAGGAAAAAGTACAGAGGAGCATAAATGGCATCCCTTCTGGCATGTTCAAAAACTGCAGCCAGCAGTGTGAAAACAAAAACTCTAAAGTGTCTTTGCAAAAGATTCTTTGCATAAACAATTTAAAATCTTTACTCCTAGAAATATTGTAACATTAAAAGACAAACTATATAACAGTGAAACTGGCAAGTTCTGTGCTTGGAATAAGAGTAGGAAAATCATTGCTATTTTAAATTACTGATTTTATATAGCCTTGAGATTACAAAATAGCTATGGTAACAGATACAAATTATTCCAATTATAACTGGAAGAAATGCAATTCTTGTTTAAATAGTGGCCTGTGTGACCAGCTATTGATATTTATATTGGCTAAGTTTCTTAGGTTGGTTGTGGAAAGACCTGTTGCAGTGGACTTTTTCCACTAGACAATTTGGCTTTAAGTGGAGATTCACTGTAGCTGGAGCTACACTTTGCTGTGGTGTGTATTGAAGATTGAGACCTACATTCTGGAGTATCTAAGAAGTTTCATTCTTCTGGTGATTAATTTTTAAAATGCTGAAAGAGCAGTAGAGGACTGCAAATTTAAATCAATTATTTAAATGAACATTATCAAGATTGTCACTGAGCAATTCTTCTGGAGATAATATTTATGCTATGTAGGTTCATGAGAGAAATTAGTGGCCAGAGAATGTAGGTTTCACTCACATGAAGCTGCTGTTAACCTCACAGAGAATTTTCATAGAATCATAGAATGCCAGGTTGGAAGGGACCTCAAGGATCATCTGGTCCAAGCTTTTGTGGCAAAAGCACGGTCTGGACAAGAGGACCCAGCACCCTGTCCAGCTGAATCTTAAAAGTGTCAAACGTTGGGGAATCCACCACTTCTCTGGGGAGATTATTCCAATGGCCGATTGTTCTCATTGTGAAAAATTATTCCTCTCGTGTCCAGTCGGAATCTCCCCAGCATTAGCTTGTACCCATTACCCCTTGTCTTTTCCATGTGACTCCTTGTAAAAATGGAGTCTCCATCTTCTTTGTAGCCACCCTTTAAATACTGGAACATGGTGATGAGGTCTCCCCTAAGCCTTCTTTTCTCGAGGCTGAACAAACCCAGTTCTCTCAGCTTTTCCACATATGGCAGGCTTCCCAGTCCTTTGATCATCTTTGTGGCCCTTTTCTGGACCCTCGCCAGCCTGTCCACATCTTTTTTGTATAGCAGGGACCAACACTGAACACAGTATTCCAGGTGTGGCCTGACAAGCACTGAGTAGAGTGGGATAATGACTTCTTTATCTCTGCTGGTGATGCCCTTGTTGATGCAACCCAGCATCCTGCTGGCTTGCTTTGCTGCAGCAGCACACTGTTCACTCATATTGAGCTTGTGGTCCATCAGGACCCCCAGGTCCCTTTCCACAGAGCTGCTCCCCAGCCGGAGAGATCCCAGACTGTGCTGCACTCCTGGATTATGTTTTCCCAGGTGTGAGACCTTACACTTGTCCGTGTTGAAGTTCATAAGGTTTTTGTTAGCCCACTCTTCCAGCCTATCCAGGTCTTCCTGCAGGGTGGCTCTCCCTTCCGAAGTGTCCACTTCCCCACTCAGTTTTGGTATCATCGGCAAACTTTATCAGGGTACACTTGATCCCATCATCCAGATCACTTATGAAGATATTAAACACCATTGGGCCCAATATCAATCCCTGGGGGACCCCACTTGTGACAGGTTGCCAGTTTGAAAAGGAGCTATTTACCACCACCCTGTGGGTGCTGCCGGTCAGCCAGTTCCCCACCCACCGCACAGACCACTTGTCCAGACCATAAAGAATCAGTTTCTCTAGGAGGAGGCTGTGGGAAACCGTACTGAAAGCCTTGGAGAAATCCAGGTAGACAATGTCCACTGCTCACCCCACATCAGTTGAGCAGGTTACGTTGTTGTAGAAGGCAATCAGGTTTGTCAAGCACGATTTGCCCTTGGTGATTCCGTGCTGGTTTTTCCCAATCACGTGCTTCATTTGACTTGTGATATCCCCCAGGAGGACTCATTCCGTAACTTTCCCAGGGACTGAAGTAAGACTGATGGGTCTATAATTTTCTGGATCCTCCTTTAAGTCCTTTTTGTAGGTGGGGGTGACATTAGCCTTCTTCCAGTCTTCTGAGACGTCACCTGATCTCCACGATGTCTCAAACATTATGGAGAGCAGCCTTGCAATGACATCAGCCAGCTCTCAACACTCTTGGGTGGATATTGTCAGGGCCCATTGATTTGTAGGTATCAGGCTCCCGTAATAGTTCGCATACCAACTCTTCCTGCACTGATGGTGGGTCTGTGTTTGCATCAACCGGGGTTTTTGTTCTCAAGGCCTGGGGCCCAACAGTGCTGCCTAATTTTGCCTGCATAATGTCTATGGAATTAGACCCTGCTTTAAAAAATCTTCTTTTGAAGCAACTAGAGAGTTCTCACCTCCTGACTCTATTTAGCTCCTTAGAATTGAGGAGCTAAAGCCATTAGTCTGGCATTAATCAACTGTCATAGCTAAGGAATTATTTTAGACCTCTATCTTCTGTTTGATGCTCCTATTATGCCTTTAATCTAATTAGCTTTTAGTGTTTGTCTATGCCCGGATAGGAAATTGTGATGTTCCCTTTGAATATAGATCATTTCACCGATGTTTGAGGTTTTGCACCTAGAGATGGAATTATTGCAGTCTATGCCTCAACTTTGGGGTAGGACATCCTCTGAGAAACATATGACTGCAGTGTGCCTTTGCTGTTCTACAGTTCCCCTGTTTGGCTCTGGCTGGAGGTGAAACTGAATCTCCTGATCTGTAATAATTGACTAAGGTTTGGGTTTTACTGCCTCTCTGCTGTTGAAGGGAAGGCTGATAAAGCCTTTCATTTTGAAAGGCTCAAGAATTCAAACATATTCCTGATCTTTGAACTGAAATGGCCTGAAATAAATGATTTGGGGGTCATGCTGCAGGAGATCTTTGAAGAGGCAGTGTCTGTATTCCTATAAACTGGCCTAATTCCTACAAAATGGATTTAAATATTGTAAGATTAATAAAATCAGTCATGCAATAAATATAATTATTTTATGTTTCCTAGAACTTGGTTTAAATGTCTTTATTAGTTTTCTTCTAAACAATTTTGAAATAAAAGGATGAATGAAAACTAATCTTCTCCTCATTCTTTCTTAGATATCCAGTATCTGCCGGGCAGCAGTACATGCTGGTGTAGTCCGCAACCAGGGTGGTTATGTTGATGTTATGCCAGTAGACAAAAGAAAGGTGTACATTGCTTCCTTTCAAAATGGAATATATTCAGAAAGGTACAGAGCCCAGTTTCAAAGATTACACTTTACCCTTCACCTCGATAAGATTTACAAAGTCTTGCATTGTGTCTGTTTGTACCTGGGGCAGTGCTAGAAACCAAACAAATAGGCTAACATGGGTGATTTACAAAGCTTGTGTAACAGCTGTGGTGACTTTGGAGAAGCTGCGGTACCAGAGGTGCCTGCCTCCTCTAAGCTCATAAATCATTGCTCTAGAAAGCTGCTTATGAAATAAAATAACCCTCTTTACTTTGCTGATTCTGTTGCAACTAACACAATATTTGATAAGAAAACTGCCTTTGCTTTCTTTGGGATTTTTTTAAAATTAACATTAGTGATTTATTCTGTCCAAGCTAGAGGATTTGCAATAGATGAGCACTAGTAGCTGATGCAGGTTCACTGGTTCGTGATGAAATGTTCATTACTACTTTACATGGTAGTGAAGCAGTGAGCCTGGATCATAAATAACATTCACAAACATTAAAATTCACAATCATTAAAACATATTTTTTAATTTTTTTTTAATGCTTTGACTGTTTTTGACAGTGGTTTTCTGAAAGACCTGGAGATGCTGTGAAAGTTCATTTAGTTGTATTCAGTGTATTCATGTGTTCTGTGATGATAATGCGTGGCTGCATGTTGCAGATTAAATTTAATCCCTGAAACAGTTCTCCAGGTTCTAAAGGAAGAAAGAGACATTACCTTAAAAAAAAATCTTGTACCAGTCTTTTAGTCCTTGTAAAGCTAAGAATGATTGTTACATCTAAAACTATAGGCTTTCCAAGAAATATGTGTGGGGAAAAAAACTCCAAAAGTTTCTGTAGAGACCTTGGAAGTAGGAAAAGATAGAGTATTTTTTTCTTATTTTTAATTGGGGGTGGGACGATGTCTTGCCTCTTTCACTCAAACCTTTCAACAAACCTGGAAACTTGTAAAATACAGATTTCCTTTGCTTAGTGGATGACTGAATTTACATGTTCTTTGGCCTTTCCCCATGACCATCCCGTTCCCTCAGAAAGAGTGCTTCCTTACTGATACTTTTGTTCTTCATATAAATCTCATTGAGTATAGACGTAGCCAGGAAAAGTGTTGCAAATTTAATCATTATTTGTACTTTACCATCTTGGTAAAGTTTAGAAGGTCAGCAGTTTGGAAAACAGTCCCATGCAAATTTTCTGTGAAGCAGAAGATGATGGATTGTAATGCGGTTGCAGGCAACCTGTTTCATTGTGCACTTCCTTACTTTCACCTCCATTTCCCTTTCCTTCCCACATATGCCCCAGACAGGGTTTGCAAAAGAGAAAACAATGGGACCATTAAATATGACTTGCTTTTTCATTTTATAGGACAAAAATATTTATTCTAACAAAATTTCATTGCAGTTGGATATTTTCGTTTCATTTCTTTTGAAGCCAGATATTTATCCATTCAGAAGGCATTTCCGTTGTTTTTGTAAAATATTAATTCTCTTTCAAAATCTATTCTTCAGCCTATAAGCAACTAACAAACAAGCGATCTGGTTCTGCAACTTATCTCTGAATATAGTTATTGGAATAGTGAGCATAAGGTGCATGCTTTCTCTTTTTCCTAAAACCTTTTTTAATATTTTGCTTCAATAGAGCTTTATTCTTTAAACTAGAATCCCTCACCACAAAGGATTACTTGAATTTTTTTATGTTATAATTTGCTCCTAATAAGCTTCTTGAAAGAAAAATTAATCTGAAATTCATGTAATTTTTATTTGTAACAGTTTTTAAAAAAAATCTTAGCTAAAGTTATGAGTAGTCGCAAGAAGAGTTGCAGGATCCTAGAGCTGTAATTAACAATTAAAAAAAGTTGTCATTGGAGTGTTGCAGTCTTAAAAATAACATCAGGAATGTTTTTATGTTTCAGTTTACAGAACCCTCCAGGGAGCAAGGCATTCAGAGTATTTGCTGTTGTTTAAGTCTAGCAAGTAAAATGTAAAATAGGCAACTGAAACCAGAGCACTTGGAAGAGAATAATAAAGGCCATTTCTTATAATTCCTAAAATTTGTATAAAGCTGTAACATTATTGTACAGAAGATGTATACTGCTTTCCACCAAAAAGTTTAAATTACGTATATATCTTAATGAAAAAATCTGTAAAAGTAAACATGGGAGAAAAATTCAGTTGAAAATCTATAATGATATGTAACAATATTTTGAATCCTGTGTTAAATATTGCTATATTTTCTTAGCAGTTACTCCTATACAGTTAATTCAAAGCTCATAAATGTTCTTTGTTTTCTTCATCTGAATATATTGTTGTATGGTGCTTTATATATGCCACTAACAGTAACCTTAAAACTATACCATAGGGAGGCCTGAGTTTTTATTTCCAATGTACATAAAAGAAGCCATCCCAATAATTCAATATAATAAATCATGCCTTAAAGTAAAATAAAAATATATATAACTTTTTGATGATTTGCAGTAGCATTAGCCATGCAAGCATAAATGAAGAGCTAGACTGTTTTCAATTTCACACTAATCATAACAAGTACAAATACCTGTTTTGAAATAAAGTGGAGAATATAAAATATAGGGAAGTCCTGGGTTGTATTAGCATGTTTTCCTCTAAAGAAGTATCTTTAAGAGACTGGGCCATTGATGTTTATTATTTCTTCAGTATGTTAATAAAATGTTTATTGGATGCTGCTAAGCTCTTTAGTTTGAATAACCAATTCATTATGGCCCAGTCCTTCACAGATATTCAGTGATCTTGGGATGGGTAAGTGAGAGATAGATGTATATAACCTTGAAGGATCTAAGAAAATTTTCATATAGAGGAGCAACCTGAAATTAAGGAATAAGCCATCAGTTCTGCAATGCAGTTCTGCACATACGCATGCTTTGTTTTTGCCATGTGACTCCTTCAATTTACATAAATTGGGTTTCAGAAAAAACGTAGAATTATACACATACATAAAAATTTTCAAGTTTGAGGCCTTAAGCTGTATGTGATATCCATATACTATACATTAATATGAGGGTAAATGTTAAAAAAAACTTAAAGAAAATGGTAACAAAGGCTCACCTTGCTCCTCATGACCTGGCAAATACTCCTGCAGGCCAGGAAGTATAGTGGTATGGAGCCCAGTCACAATTACGTCATTTGTTGCTTCACCATTTTTAAAAATTCATTTATGGTGAACAGCCTTGTGCATTAATTTTACCATATTATGGTATATGAAGAACATGTAGTGGTGATAACTGTTTCTTTCTATGAAAAGTGTATTGGTGCTTTAAGACTGAAAAGCTGTTAAACTTTATTTTTGGTATACTTTGTTTCTGTTGTTGAATTTATTTCCTTCCAACTTGTAAACTTATTCGTATTCTTCATATTTCAGAATGCTATATTCTGCCTTCTGTTTTGCTACATGTACTACCTCATGTAGTTAGGCAAGCTTTGTTAGCTTTTTTAATCTGTTTTGAATAAAATTAATTTACATAGTAAGCGTACCTTTGACAGCCTTTATTTTTGAATTGTTTGTTCTGCCTCAAGAAGAAAAAAATAACAGCCACCCAAAATTTAGGGGTTTTTTTCTCACCTGAACATTGCAAGTGTAGCACCAAGCAGTAGACATAGTCTGATGTTCTAAAAGCTATAAAGGCCATTTAGGCATACAACTTCCATTAATTTCATTGGAAGTTTTATGGATAAATCTTCTGGCCATTTTTTCAAGTTTTGAGCAGGGTCTTTGGGAACAGATTGCCATCTCATTGTAATGGGGAACTCTGTGTCAGGAAGTGATTATAAAAAAGCCACCACCTTTTATTCAGTCCAATGATTTGCTGTTGTGGTAAATGTTTCTAGTGTGAATGTTCCTAGCTACATTTGTTGGGGATAAGCGGGTTTTTATATTACACATTCTTTTTTGGCCTTATAAGACTGATGGTCAACTTGGGAGTTCCATTTGGGAAATTATTCAATTGATGAGGGAGACAAAGAGTCTTTGATGTATAACCCCTTTTTTTTGCAGGTGGTGGCAGCTTGAAAGAAGCTTTATATAGCTTTTGCAATACTGGCATTAACCATCTTTCAGAACTGAAATCAAAGTGCAAGTAGACTTTGATTCTGATGGGACTCCAAGTCACTCAAAGGCTTGAGGTAGACTTGTACCACCTTTCCTTAAAAGCACCAAAGCAGTGACACAGAAAGGCCTTGCAATACCTACAGTTGGGGTTACCAGAACATAAAGTGGAGTAAGGCCACTTCTGAAATTGGGGACACACAGAACTGCTGAGGGAGACATTTGAAACACCATGGTGTGAATGCAACCGTAGTGTCCCTTTCCACACAGGCGGGACGCTTTCTTGCAGGCTGGTCTTGTCCCCTGCCTGGCCCATGGTCCCCAGCCGTTTCCTCAGGAGCCCATGGGAGACCTGTTGGGTGCTGCAGAGCCTGGGCACTGAGCTAGCTCCCTGCTCTGCTGCCCAGGCAGTAGGGTGCACCCCTTTCTTTGGGCAGCCCAGAGCCTGGGGTGAGGGAAAGAACAAGACAGTCGCACCTTTGGTCATAACCACAACTTCCTCACTTTGGGTAGGTGGGTGTGGGGTCCCATGTGGAAACACAGTTGCCACACCACATTTCTGCCTTTTTCCTCCATTTGTTCCTGATGTCTTTTATGTTCTTCTGCATATCTTTGCTTCCTCTCCTCGCTGTCATCCATAAAGCCCAACCTATGCTTGCTGGGAATTCCTGTGCAAGGGGGCGGGGGTGGAACCTTGGTGCCATAATGGTGAAGTTAGTGCTTGGTGGGAGGAGAAGTGGGGGCTACCTCCGACATGTGTGAATGGTTGCTGCGAGCAGCTCTACTAACTGACGCGGTGACAAGAAGAAAGGGAGGTGAGTAACTCTTCCTCCTCATATCTTCCCTTGCACAAATTTTGCAGTCCCATTGCTTTTCCACGTGCAATGATTCTATCCTGTTATAATATAAATATTCCAGCTAACATTGGCTTTTTGAGAAATTCTCTTCTGTATTTACTGTAAGTAATGAGTCAATGAGTAGACATTTCCAAGCAGTTGTAGAGTGGGAGCTAAACATTGGTATTTTTGTCTGCACGCGAAGCAACTGTATGCCAGATGGTCACAACTAATTCACAGAAAGCCCAAATGAGTAACTAGCAGTTTCAGAAAACTTGTTGCAGCTTAATGAAAAAATAGAGGAGAAAGTCAGCTTTTAAATGCTGAAGAATTGTTTGGTTAACCGAGCAGTTACAAAATTATGTTCGCAACTTGAAATAAAAGGATAATCAATAAGAAAGTAAAGCTTCATTCATGCTATTCATAATATTTAGCTTGCCTCCAAGGAAAGACCTATAAGTACCCAACAGGCATTATTACAACTGATCCATAACAATCCTCTGCCAAAAAATAGAAAATAAGCTGTTTTAATACGTTGATATCTGCCATTTATAATTTTGAAAGGCCTAAACTATCAAGAAATGTAAACCCACAAAATGCAGTAGGCCCTTAAAAACTTACATGAAGCAGGGAAGAGTACATATGAACCTTTTCCCATGATCCTGTGGTATTTCCCATTATGACTTGCTCCATGAGGAATCTTTTCAAAAGAAAAGCATAGGAGTCATTTGGAGAGGAGTCAAGTATTTGTCAAGCGTAGTTCACTTGCCTGGTGAGCTTTTCAGTAAGGATCAATTAAGGCATTTTTCTGCTATGCGGCATCCTTTCCAGATGGAGTAGTTAATTTCATAACTAAACAAGGGTTAGTATGAAAGAAAATGGTTGGACCCAAACGGATAATTCTTTAACAGTCTCTCACCATTTTGATGGCTATATGAGGATACTTTAGTTTTAAGGAACTTGGGACCCGTAGTCATGTCAGCAGACAGCTCGTAGTACTAGCTGGACATAAACTAAGGAAACGAAGAAACATTTCCTAAACTTTGTGGATACTGAGGAATTTTAGAGAGTTTGCAGACTTCCTTGTGTCTGATTTCTCCACAGGGGACAGTCTGATCTAGAAATTATACATCAAGTATTTTTGGAACCAAGCCTGAAACACAGGTTTGGATAACGTTTGTAAGTTTACAGGTTTTTAATTGATGAGGTACTCAGTTTCAAGTTTTATGTAAATGTCAGACTGTCAGCTGTCTATGGATTCTCAGTGGATTTAAAAGAAGAAAAGTAATAGCAGCTTTATTGTGTGTATTGATACCTATGCTCAGGAAAATGCATGGCACTTTACTTCATATGGCAGAGATGTAACCAAGTTACTCACATAAACAGTGTCTTCTGTGTGGCAATCGCTTTTGAAGTACGTTTTGAATTTGGCTTGAAACTCAGATAACCCAGCTTCCTATGAATACACAAGGGAAGGTGTATTTCCTGCAATTTCTGTAGTCTTACAAAGGGTCAGATTTAGAAATGTAAATATTTGGAAGTTACAAAGATTATTCATACAGTGCAATATTCTGTACTGAAATTTATATAAATACTGTATGAAATACTGTACTGTCACACTTCTATGTCTTAAGGCTTTTTCTAGCATCTGTGGAACTCTGGGGAATTATACAAGGAATGAAAAGCCTGAAGAGTTTTGTTTCATTCAGTGTATAATATGCATCTTACAGAGCTTTAGATATACAAATGACAGCATACTTTAGTATTCAGAAAATTACATACGATTTTATAAAGACATACATTACGCATATGGGAAAAGAAGCCATGCTGTCAGCCGTAGCTTTAGCCTGCCTTTGCTGTCAGGAATAACCGATGGAAATAGTATTTTATATATGGTCACTATTGATTTTATTGATATTATTGTTATTGAATGGGAAGTCCTTGTCATGTACTAGGGGACTGTGAAAACACAATAAAATGTGATTCCTGCTCCATATTAACATAGGATGATAATGTGACACCTGAAATTTGCCATCAGCTGTTCAATGATCTGTGCTAAATGTCTTGTTCATCTTAGCCTGTTTGCTAGGAGACAGATGCCTACATCATTAAACCATCATAGCACTTTGCAAAAAGTACTAACAATGAGTCTTAAGTTTCCAGAAGCCAGCAAAAGCCCCCCAGTCAGACCAGCTCAATATAGTAAGGCACAGGAAAATACGAGGGACCAAAGGAGGAAAGTAAAGAACATGCAACCAAAACAGCCAGTCATGATGCTCCATGTCTTACTATCCACACTGATTTCTGCAATAATTACCCTAGTTATTCAATTCAGTATCAGGGGGATACTGCCCCCAGTGCTGTTTCCAATATTGGTTTTTTCTTTACTAACAATGGGGTCAGTGTCTGAAGGCTAGCAGCAAAGTTGTTGGTTAAGAACTGAGATACACTGGCCAAACAACATGAATAATTTTGCAATACTATATCTTTTAACAGGCACACAAAAGACTTCAATTGCCAGTGGCAATAACTCTTGGGCTTTTAAATTCACTAATTTCATTTAAAGAATAACCATTATAACAAAATAAAAATGTCAGCACATGCTAACTCTTTAGTAACAAATTCAGTTGTTCAAAGAATTCCCATTTATTTCAGCTGAACAGAAATTGCTGCAGCTAACACCAGCAATATTAGCAATAATCTCCTTGAAATTTTATTTAATATAAAGGCTGCTTATGCAGTTTAACAAACTTTATTTGGTGTGTTTGCAGTTATTTCTGAATGAATGTTTTTTATGAAGACAATATCCTTATTAGGAGTATCATCTTAGAATAAATATAAGAACTTGCATTAGATTTGCTTGCATATCCTTTTGGAATTACTTCCAAAGGCTGAGAGACTCCTAAGAATCTGTAGTAATACTAATTATTTTTAGGATGCTCAAGAAACAAAAAGTGCTAGGGGGTAGTAAGACTTCCAAACTTAACCTACAGTTGAAAAACAAGTACTTCAGTTGCTTAATTATTTACTTAGGGCTGTTTATATGCAACATAAATAGCAAGCTGGCTTTGACTTCTCATAAATTGCTGCTACGGTACATCCCAAAGATAAATTGGAAACAGTTGCTAAATAAATCCCCCTGTAGTCAGTTCAATCTTCATTCCTTATTTATCTGTTGAAATCCATCTGTTTCTTGGTGGTGGTGGGTGTTTTTTTTCCTACTGAAAGATCATGTCTTCTGAATAAGCATTTCTTTTATTGTGTCAGAACGACTCCAAGACCTTTGGGGCTGCAGGCTGTATGTACTAAGCAGAGAAACAGAGCAATCATTTTATGCAGAAGGACTTAGTCCCAGATTTTGGATTTAGCCCAGTTCAGTACACAAAGAAGTACATTGTATGAATTGATTTAGTGTTTGCTGTACTGGAGATGATAGTCCTATTCTGGCACAGCTATAACTGAGGAAAAGAATAGTTTTGTGAAATGCTCTGAGCCCCTGTCTTATATCCAGTAAGAATTATGGGGTAAATTAGATCAGTTTGCATTTTTAAATAAAAGGTATAGCTAGACAGATGGGTTTGGTGGCTTGCTGATAAAGACTTGCCCTTCTGCCACTGGTCGAGGGTTTAAGCATGTTATAGTGAACATATTCAGTGATGTGCAGATTGTGCAGATGCAGTGAATTTTTTGCTTGGCACTAATGTTAAAGCAATTTGTATTTGGAAGCTTCTGCTCCAGCAGCTTCAAAGCCCACATAATTTTAAAGCACTTTTCTAAAAGTTACAAGACAATTATTTTGTAATATGTTATTATCTTGTAATATGTAAAGATTTCTCCTAGAAATGAGGAAGTCATACCTCGAATGAGATGCGCTCTTGCATCTACTACACAATAAAAATACTGTTCTTTGATTTAGGACTTCTTTCCTGCTAATGCTTCAGTTCAATTTGTAGTTTTCATTACAATCCCTGGAGAAGTACAGTCCAATCAAAACACCTAAAATATACTTAAGGAAAACCACCATCTCTACCATGGTCTCAGAAGACATTCAGCTCTTATTTATCTCACATCAGTGCAGCACATAAACAACAACTCAGAACCACTCCTATAAAAATTGCAGTCTATGAGTCCCCAGAAGGCTGAGTTTCCAACCCAGCTTCTTATTTAGCACTAGTCAAAAACATAGGCAAAGGACTCAGTGTCTCTTGTAATATACTGAATAACTTAACATCCATAGTCTGTCAAAGAATTGGGCTTTAACAAGAAAGGTGAGACTAATTTGCAGCTGAAGGCTAGAATAGCAGAGGTCTCAGAGAATATGAGAAATGCCTCTTACGGTAAAGCAGGGCACTTTGATATATTAGGAGACAAACTTATGTGCCTTTATCACATGGTCCCTGAATAGAACTGGTAGATGCTGCTACAATATAAAGAATAAATCTTAATAAAGATTGATCTCAGTACTTTAAAACTGTCTGGTTACTGTCCCAAACCAAATAATCTTCAAATAACATTTCAAAGCTCACTGTTTTTCTTCGGTGTGTAAAAATAGGCAAATACCGAGGTCAGTGGGGCTGAGAAGGAGAATTTGTCTGTAGTTTGACTGGTAGGTGGATAAGAGCTTGCTGAAGTATACTGATACACAAAAATCTGATGTAAATTTCAAGGTTCATTCACGAGCACCCAAACTCTCTGTAAGCAGTTTTCCAGTAAGCTTTGTTCTTTCTGCAAACAAATCACTTAAATGGGTGTCCATTTGAGTTACATTTACCTGTTTTGTAGGACTGGCAGAGGAAACTAATTTGCAATGAGTTTTTGCAAATACAGCTCTAAAGTTATTTAGTGATAACTGAGGTGAAATAAGAAATATTCCTCGTAGTATTTCAGAAATACGTCTTTATACCTTGAAACTGCTTATAATACAGACTACACTTCTCAGAATCCTCTAATGAAATAAAAACTATTGGGGAACTGGTACCTCTTAGAACTGCTCTAAGAGACTGGAGGTGATGGATCATGGTCAAATTCTTCCGAAAAGTATCCACTAAGCAGAAGACAGGATGGAGGGTGGTTTGTTTCCTAATTTTGCCATAGGTGTCCCAAGTTGCTTAGATTAGTAAGCAAGTACGTCTTATGATGTCTTCTAACCTGAACAATCATCAAGTTTCTCTTAATTTCTAGAGCTAATTACTTAATTATTTAACTTTTTAGATATAAGGCTGCCAACCCATAATTTTATTTTGAATTTATTACAAAGAACTTAAAAATGATCTTAAGTTCCTGTAGTCTGTTCAACAAAAAACCTCTTCCCTTTGCTTGTTCCTTCCAATCTGTAGTTCACTGTGTATCTCCATCAGTTCACTGATCAGCAATACTCTCTAGACATACGTATTCCTAGACAGCAATGTGTTAGGAGTGAAAATCCAGAGAATATGCATTGGTGAAAAGTTACAAAAGATGCAATAATATGTGGGTTATCCTCACAGTGCAAGGAAGATATGCTGCTCATGAGGAATGCAGTTTGTGTCCCCCAAAAGCCAATGTAAAGGAAATAGCTTCTTTCAACCTACTGACTGCATGGTATGTGTTAGCTGAAAGACTCGTTATTCAGTACAACTTCTGGGTTTGACCCTGGAGTTACTGAAAGTATCTGCACAGTTGAAGTTGCTACCCAAGTCTCACTCTCATAACTCACGCCTAGTGACAGAAGTGACTGTGAAATAGAGGTAGTGTCTCTCCTCCCACCTAACCCAGCTGCTTTGAGTCTCAGCAAGAGCATAAATGCCTCTTTTCCTTCCTAGTCAAAGGTGGGAGTTACAAAGAAAAAGAAAATCTTGAGAGGATGTCTGTGGTGATACTGCACTGCACAGCGGGGCTAGAGGGATGGCAGACTCCTTGCAGGGCTCTGTCACTGGAAATGTTCATGTGAAATCACAGAGGGAGGGAGGGAGTCCTGCTGTACCATGAGCATGTCCAAGGAAGCATGATAACAAAGGCATCTTCAGTACAGTAACAATACTGACAACAGACAGTTTTTGTGCACTAGGAAATTTAGCAAACTGTATTATGAAGCAGTCAAGCTGTTTGTTGTTAGCTATAATGCTGCAAATTTGATACATGAAAGGTTGGATTATCTTTTCAGTTAAACTGGGGTAAATCATTTAACAGAATAACCCCACCAATATCTGTGATACTCATCAAAAACTGGAGTAATGATAGCCTTGCTTTTCCTAATTATAAGAATACTTATGAAAGAAGAAAGTTGTTCACCAAATGATGACATCAACGTAAAGTTTTAGTTATGGCAGTGTTTCAAATGTTTTTAGTGGAAGAAGGATCAGCATTACCTGTTCTGAATAATGTCTTATTGGTACTAGGTGCTTTAATAAGAAGAGACCTTTACAAAAAGGTAGCTAATCCATTTCACTGGGACATTCAAGTGTAGGGTGATCACAAAATCACAGAACAGCTGAGGTTGGAAGGGACCTCTGGAGGTCATCTGGTCCAACCCCCCCCTGCTCAAGCAGGGCCACCTGCATCTGGCTGCTCAGGACCATGTCCAGACAGTTTTTGAATACTTCCAAGGATGGAGATTCTACAACCTCCCTGGGCAACCTGTGCCAGTGCCCGGTCACCCTCACAGTGAAAACGTGTTTCCTGACGTTCAGAGGAAAACTCCTGTGTATCAGTTTGTGCCCATTGCCTCTGGTCCTGGCACTGGGCACCACTGGAAAGAGCCTGGCTCTGTCCTCTTTGCACTCTCCCTTCGGGTATTTATAGACATTAATAAGATCCCGCGGAGCCTTCTCTTCTCCAGGCTAAACAGTCCCAGCCCTCTTAGCCTTTCCTCACAGGAGAGATACCCCAGTGCCTTAATCATCTTTGTGGCCCTTCATTGGACTTTCTTCAGTATGTCCATGTCTCTCCCATACTAGGGAGCCCAAAACTGGACATAGCACTCCAGGTGTGGCCTTACCAGTGCTGAGTAGAGGGCAAGGATCAACTCCCTCAATCTGCTGGCAATACTTTGTCTAATGCAGCCCAGGATACTGTTAGCCTTCTTGGCCACAAGTGCCCATTGCTGGCTCACGTTCAACTTGATGTCCACCAGGACCCCCAGGTCCTTCTCTTCAAAGGTGATTTCCAGCTGGATGGCCCCCAGCATATATCCGTGCACAGAGTTGCTCCTCTTCAGTTACTGGACTTTGCACTTCTCCTTGTTGAACTTCATGGGATTCCTGTCAGCCCATTTCTTCAGCCTGTTGAGGTCCCTCTGGATGGAAGCATGACCTTCTGGTGTCTCAGTCACTTCTTCCAGTCTTGTGTCATTAGCAAACTTGCTGAGGGTACACTATCCCCCTTCACCCAGATCAATAATGAAGATGTTAAGCAGGCTTGGACCCAGTCTAGATTCCTGGAGTACACTGCTAGTTACTGGCCTCCAACTAGACTTTGTGCCACTGATCATCATTCTCTGGGTGCAGCCATTCAGCCAGTTTTTAATCTACCTCACTGTCTGCTCATCAAGGCCATGATTCATTAGCTTCTCTGTGAGGATCTTAAGGGGGGCAGGGTTGATCTATTGATAGAAAGTATCCTTTTTATGCCTTTCCTCTAGTGCTTCCCACTAGTCTGCAAATAATAGGCTCAAACAGTGGCTTCAGGATCAGGAAGTTTAATGCTGGGATTAGTAGGGATTAGTTGATGTTTCTCATTCTTTAGGTGGGGACATTCTACAGACACTGACAAACACTATTGTTGATGTTATACTACAGTCATATTTTCATATTACTCTCCATAAAAAACCTTTCAGTCTCATCATATGATCTTCAGGCTGAGTATATGCCTGTTACCTTCATCTAGCTCTAAACATTGTCCAGAATTTCCACTGCCAGGAGTCCAAAAAGCCCACCTGAGAACATGTCTTTTACAAAATGGGACAGTCTGCTGAAAGTGATGATGAGTTTTGCTATTTCAGATGCGTGTTACTCAGTCTTGTAATTACTGGCAGACCTCTTCAGACCTAGAGTATTGTGTCAGTCGATTCATGCCTATTTATATCAGCTAAAGATTCAACTCAGAAGTTTAATGTAAAAGTCGGAAGCTTTGCAATACCACGAGATAACATAATACTCTGCAAACCCCAATTTTTTTCTCCATTAGCTCCATAAACAAAACAGAGAGATTTGAGTGTGGTGAATGAACTGGTGTAAGAAAATGTTCTTTGATTTCACTGGAACAGCTTTGTGTAGAGCAGAGGAAGTGAAGCATTCGGGGTTAGAAATGTTTGAGGAAGTGGTATGGATTATAGAACATCCAAAACAATGGGAGTTTATTTCAGAGGAAAAAATACTAACAAAGAGGTATACAGATGATTCAAAATACTTCTCCTGGAGGCAAATCACAAGAATGACTATCTCTCATTTTACTTCAAACAGCCTGAGTAGGACTGTTTATACTTCCATGAGTAGGCTTAGTCTTCTTAGATCTTGCTCTTTTCCCTCCACTACACACATTTTCTCCACAGGCTTATCCCCATATGTCTTTTTGGGGTGCTATGCTATGATCCAGTTGGGTGTGTCCCTCTGGATGCCAGCTTTTTTACACAGCAAGCTGACTAATCTTTGTACCTCCTACTTCTGTGAATAACATTAGTACACCAAGACACAGGAAGATCTTCCAAGCAAGGCAGAATTTACTTTACCCAAAGGAAAGGAGCAGACATGGGAATGGTCTCATTGCAAGACGCCTCTCCGCACAAGATATGCCTTGAGCTTGGTATTCCTTGCCTTCTCTTATGGGGGCTGGTCTGAAACTTGGCATGCCTGAATCTTTTGGGAATGAAGTTACAGTTTCTTTGGCTTTCAGACAATCTCTGTCCTTGACACAGCTGACAGCTCCCTTGACCTCTTTCTGCCAGGGCATTTATGCCCTGGCATAATGAACAGGGTTTATTGGTTTAAGGGACACAGCTTTAGTAAAACATCTGTTAAATTTACTGTCATGTTAGAAGCAACTCCCTGTAATGGCCCATTGTCCCAGCTGTCTTTGAGATGCATAGCTGAAACTTTTCTATCCCTGAAGCTTTTGCTTCTTTTTCCACTTTGGCAGACAATACTACGCAAGAAAAATAACACCAACATTTAATCACAGTGATTTTTAAGAGCTCAAGCCAGATTTTCAGCTGGTGTCAATCAGACCAGCTATCTTGACTTCAACGGAAATTTACTAGTTTACACAAGCTGATGGTATACTCTACACTCTTCAAAAACAAATAGAAAATAAACATTGGCAAAGCTTCTTAAAAGGACATCTAATTTGGATTCATAGTCTGCCACCTCCATAAACTTATACAACAAAGCATGCATGATTTCCTGTTCCCAGGCTCATTTCCAGGTCAACAACACAAAATGGTAACTCAGGAAGCAAACAAGACTCTCTTTAAATTGATGGTATGTTTAAAAAATTACTACTATTGAAATAAATGTTTTGTAAATACCTGGTTATACAATGCAGCATATCTCTTCCAGCATGAAGATTTCAGGAAACAAAGCAGAAGAGAATTGGATTTGCTGCACGGATGGGACAGAAACTCTAGCCTGCACCGCGAAACAATTTTACTGTCATTAATTTTCTTTGTGAGAGAGGAGCTCTTTTGGCAACCCCTGCAGAGCCCCCAGCACACAGCCTATTTATGTGGGCTGAACGCAGAGCCAGAATTTAACCTAAGCACTGTAAAAATAATGGATAATGTAAAAAGCCAGCTGTTTGGAGCAGTCTCACACAAACTAATAGCTACTTGTTTCTATAGACATAGGGGACTCATGTTGAGTCAGTTCTAGGTGATATTTTGCCTGGCCCCAAAAGTGTCCCAAATGCTATGGGAGTGCTCTGATTTTTTCTTTGCATTTAGTGAATATTTATGGGGACTGAACAAGGACCTCTTTAAATTAGTTATGTGGATTTACTCTCTGCTATTATGAGGTGGAATATAGATTACATGCTATGATTTTGTATGGTATTGCAAAACCTAAACCTCTCATCGTTAGCACTGCTTCAGGAACACTCAGAGGGCAAAGTATAGATGCCTCTTGTTTTCTATTAATCGGGACAAAAATCCAATGATGCAAAGGTTCCAAAGTGAACCTTAATGAAGCAACAATGGTTGCGTTTTTATTAAATAGGTACTTATGTTTTTGTTGGTATATTGCAACCTGTACACTTAGGGATAAATTTTCTAAAAAGTCTGATTTCTGGACTACAAGGTTAGAAACTACAAGTGAGGATATAATATCAGCATAAAACAATACCTAATGCACTGTGGTGCATTAGTCCTTTGGAAAATCTGTCCCTTGTAGAAGGCACTAGATGAGATCAGAGATCTTTTGAAAACATAGTCATTATAATACATCCTCCTGGGAAAATATAGTTACACCAAATCGTGAACACATTTAACCTGCAGTAATGAAAGCTAACAATGTGATAGTCATATTTTTTCCTGTTCATTTCCATCAGCCTCTCTTGTTTGTACAATTTTTATTCGTAATAGCAAACCAGTATATGTAGATCTATGCAGAAAATATTTAGGGGTGGGGAGAGGAGGAGGAGAAGAGAATAAGAAAAAAAAAAGGAAATACAGCTTTTGTATACCATTAGCATTGTTTCTATATTAAAAGATGTGTGACAATTGTTGCATTTTGTATTTTTGTGAATTGCCCACAAACTGATCATGATTTTCTGTAACTGTGGTTGTTACTCTCAAGAATTCTCCCAGTCTTTTGTGAACAAATTTTGGTCTTTCTGTTTTTTCCAACCCTTTCTGTATCTTTACTCTGCAACTACCTTTCAAAGAGACAACAGAAAAGGAGAATAGTGAGGAGTCCTGAGTACTGCTGCACATACATGAATAACCTTCACAGAAGATTGACCTGATACTTGAGGTGAATTTCTATTTCTCAAAGTTACAAAGGTCAGGAACATGCAGCATGCCAGTGAAAATCAGGCTAACACGTCATCAGGAGTTATCTCACACTGCATTATAATATCTGGCACATGTAGCTTAGAAGAAAAGAGCACTCCACATCTCCCTAAGAAGTGGTGTATGGGATAGGGCTAGGTAGCCAGTAGGCCAATTTCATAGGACTCTTCTCAGCTAGGAACAGCATGTATGTGGTTATGCCAGTCACCCTTAACACCAGGCACAGATGATGGTACAAGGAAATATGAATGCTACAATCCAAAGATAAACAAAGTAGTTGACAGACTGAGAGACAGATATGTAAAAACAAAAAAAAAAAAAAAAAGGATTTATGGTTCTCTATACTTTTGATCAGTTCTAGGAGGCTGTTCATTAATTTCATGAAGCTGAAAGACTGTCAGCCTTTTCCTGGGGCTCTTGCACATGGGTTTTATGCAAAATTTTACCTCTGGGCATTGCTTTTCCTGAGTGCAGCCTGCATCTGGGAACCTGCCTTCCCTTTCTCTTTGGCTTTTGATTTTTTTCTTATTCCTTTCCTTCTGTCACAGAGATTCATGCAACCTAATACTCGATGTAGCTTAACACTTCTCTTAAGGATTATTGATTTTCCTCACCTGATTTCAGAAATGTTGCTGATGCTTGGGAATGGATGAGCAGAACCATTTTCTAATCAGACAGTAAATAAAATATGCTAACAATTGGGCTGGCATTTACTTATTTGTAATCAAACCATTTGACCACTGTAAAAAAAAAAAAATCTATACTGTCATATGATGAGGTGGTTTTCAAATCTCAGTAATAACTTTGTACATGGAATACTATAATTCATATAAGCACTATTAACTATCACATTTCACAGAATCACAAAATGGTTGAGGTGGGAAGGGTCACCTGGAGGTCATCTGGTCCAACCCCCCTGCTCAAGCAGGGACACCTACAGCTGGTTGCCCTGGACCGTGTCTAGGTGGCTTTTGAATATCTCCAAGGATGGAGACTCCACAATCTCTGAGGGCAACCTGTGCCAGAGCTCAGTCATTTAATGCAAAAATACAATGGAAAATAATGTATGCAGGACACCACCACTTTCAAGAGAAAAAAAAATTACAAAACATTCTGAGGTGCTGGTTGGTTTCTGGTGAATCACCCTGAATAACAGGAACTTTCTTTTTTTCCTAACTGTACCAAAGGAGGCTGCATCAATCCAAGGATGCCATACAGTTGACATAAAGCAAGGTGAAAACAAGACTTTCAAATCTGAAGGCAAAGCAAAGATGACATTTATGATAATGCTACCTGATTTATGACTCAGTTTCTCTGTATTTGGGGTATGGCCAAAAATTTGACTCATATATTTGTTATCTTGAAAAATAATACTGTATTTTTTCATAATGTCCTTTGTTATTAACATAATTTCCTTCCCCCCCCATTGTCTAATATTTTATTTCTTGGTTCATTTATTGTTCAAACTTTCCTAATGCTGCCTTAATGAGATGAAAGACCTTCTTTAATACCAAAAATATACATACACATTAACCCACTGAACTTTCCTGACTCTACTTGTGGTAACCTCTCCAGGAAATTGTCTCATGTTCTTTAGCTATGGCCTCCACACCCTTAAACCCCCCCCCTACTTAAAGTGATTTGGATTTCTTTTATTGTTTCTTTTGTTGTTTTTGTTTTTATTTTGTTTGTTTGTTTTGTCTTGGTTTTCCCTCAGATGCTTTCCAGCACATCCTTTTAAATAATTCCCAGGACTGTTCCTTCCAAAATCTAGTAAACGATATAGTTTCAATTTCCTGTGAATTGATTTGCTGCCACTGAAGTCTCTCAGTGGACTTACGGAGCAGAATAACATGTTTTCTTTTTCTGACTGCCTTTCCCTTACTGGCTTTGAAAAGTGGTGAAATAGTTGCCTTTTTTACTGACTACTGAGAAGAAAAACAGAAATTAGTTGAAAGACTGCAAAATATCCAAAATATCAAAATATCTCTCCTTTTATGCCTTTTTTTTTTTTTAGTAGTAGTAGGAACTTGGGGGAATAAATTAATTAAAACAGTTTTCTTGAAGGGGTTGCAGGGTTTTGAGCCAAATGATGGACTCAGTGAGTTTGAAGTCTCCTCCAACATACTAGGAATTTATAGCAGAAAACTTATGCTACATTTACACTGAGTTTCTTGTGGCTGGGTCAGAGAAGACTTGTGATGAAATTTGCCACTTGTCCATACTGTTTGCCTGTACAGGAACCCTTTTAAAACAGCTCTGGCTTGTATTTCCTGGGGCAAAAATCAGCAGGAATCTGGAGGGTAGAATTCACTTTAAGGCACCTCCACATACTCTGGCTGGTCGGTCCTCCCCTGTGTATCCCATCCATTTTTTTTGCTATTATCAATATGACTGATATCAGCCAGATAAAATAGTCTGAGTAAAGAAAGGAAGGGAGTTTTTCTTGTGTTTCTGTCTTCTGTGACATTGCCTGCTTCTACAGCATGCCCTGGAAAGACAAATGGAATTTAGAGGAAGCCTGAGCTTAGGCTTTTAGGGTGCCAAAAGACAATGCAGTTGGAAACAGGCTGCTGGGTATAGTGCAGATGTAGCCTATTGATGTATGTCAGGGTGTGAATATAGAGCATTTAGGGCCTTATTTCATTTTGGGTAGGCTGAGGCTTGTTGAATTGTAATAACTTACATAAGTGCAACATCATTTCAGATTGGAAGTTTAGTTTGGTTCATGATGCTGATCCCATTCTTACAAGCAATACTTGAAACTGGTAGTTTTCATTTGTCGGTTCTTGCAAATTTTATCCTTTGATTTCTGATATCTGGCAGTTGCCTTAAAATTTTGCTTGCTGGAGTCATGTGAATTTGAAAAATTCAGAGTTCATTTAATGAAAAAAATTGTGACAAGAAGACATTGCAATAAAGGTCTGCCCTTTGGGATATGTATAAAGGATAAAAATCTAACAGATGTTGAAGATCAATCTGCCCATTGAGGGTATAGTTTTTCTTTTCTTACACTGATGAGTTTCAACAGAGTACTGATTTTCACAAGAGTAAGCAGGGTAAATTAGGTCCTAGAAGTTCAGCTAGAGAGTCCTCCTTTATGACAAATGTTTGTATTCATTACTCATAATATGTCTATTATGAATTAATGGGTTGCCTTGTTTTTTCATATTGGTGATGAAAATAAGTATAGGAAAAGCCCCTACATTTCACATTAGTGAGAGAAACCTTATGGAACCCTAGATGGAGCAGAGCCATACTGTACTCTACACATTTTGAACAATATGACAACCCACAGAAAGCTCACAATCTAGGATTTAAAAATAAAGTAGCCATATAAAAAAAGAAACAGGTATGGAGCTTTCTAATAGCTCTTAGGACCCTTTTCAAGAATCCCGTATAATTTGCTTTTAATGTAGAGCTACGTGAGCATTTTCATGCAAGTATATAGTTGAATAATTGTTCATCTCAGAGACAAAAATTGTCCTGCTTGAGAAACAAGTAGGAGCTCATGATCAATTTTGAACTAGAATTTACTTCTTTTCCTTTCCATTACTGACTATATTCCCATGCCAACATTTGCTTTTTCTAAAAAGTCATCACCCACAGAGTCTATTGTCCACATCTTATTATTTAACACCCTACATATTTGGAGGCTCCTGAAGGGGTAGTTTAAATTGCGTATGATTACTTCTATCCCCATAGGCAGTGTTTGCTTTTTATTCAGATGTATAAGCAATCCAATTTAATTCTGATTTTGCCGTTGCCAGGCTCAGTGAAAATAGAATCAAAACTACAAAGTTTGTATAGACAGCAAAAATAGCCTTGTTAATATGAGAGGTAAAAGCAAATAGGTGTATTTGAATGTAGGCAAAATCATTTGTCAATATAGCAAGATGAATCTCTAATAATGTTTAAGGGAGAAAAAAAAAGTATGGTTGCCTTTATAATAAACTCTATAAAAATCTTAAATTTTATATAGAACAAAAAGAAATCTGCAGTTGCGCTATAAACTACTGGTTGTTATTGAAAAAAAAAAGGTTTGAAATCAAAATAGCAGTTTGATTGGAACTTGTCTGAGCAAAGCTTTATGGGCTACAATGATACATATATATTGATGTATTTGAACTACTAATATCTCAATATAATACTCCCGCCCTTATCCAAGAAAGAGATTCATGTTTTTGGCATAATTCAAATTGCCTTCAATAACTTTAAAAACAATACCTTGAAAGATGCTTGGACAGAAATAAGTATGCCCATCAGGTGTGCCATTTGAAGACACACCGTCTCTTATATTAGCATAACTCCCCCAGTTAGAAAAGACATCCTACACTGGTGGTGGATAAAAAGGCTGTCACTGGTATTCACCAGCCCCTTCTATCTTATCAGCTGGAGTTTATCGACATTTGGACTTTCAGACTGTTGGGCAGCCTGCTGGCCTTACTGTGTGACTTCTCATCGGGTGTTATCAGGTTGGGCATGGTAACAGTGTGGTTACAAAACTTCTTGTGCCATGCCAGCTTTTATCCTGTATGATCAGAGCATAGGTGCAATGATCTCAAAGCTGTCTATAAAAAGACCACAGCTGTATGATGGTGCCCTAAAGGCTACAGTAAGACGGAGGACCATGAAAAGGCAACAAGCTGATGGGTAGCTGCAGCAGTTTCAAAATGCATCAGTTTTAAAGCTGAATTAAATATTTTTCTGCCACAAGAAAGTTTTTATTAAAGATTACTCAGTAAAAATGAGTGCAGTGCCTTTGGAGATTGACTTTTCCCATTCTGAATGCTATGGCTTCTACAGAATGTTATTTTACAACAAAGTCCCTTGAAAAGTCTTTTTGTTCTGAAACTGAACTAAGTATGTCATTAAAATTTACATATACTTCATGTAAGACTAAGAAAATAGTTCCATATATAAAGTTACACTTCTTTCCTTCCTTTCTCTCTTCTTCATTCTGCCTATGCTCTAGCCTCACAGGACTTACGACAGTAAAAATAGGATACATATCATGACAAAAATTTGGTAGTCCCTTTTTGCAGAATGCATTGTGCCATGAGAGATGCAATTACTTATTTGAATGTAAAAACGTTAAGTATTACACTGGGTTGCTCTTCAGGAGAACCAATTACTGTCAATGTCATGTTCAGCTAGCAGAAGAGGTTTTATTTTTTAAATGCTCATTGAGTCCTCCCTCAATGTAAAGTTTTTCTTCTTAGTAAAGTTACTCAAAAAATAATTTTATCCTTTATGTTCTGGTCTTTAAAACAAAATAAAACAAACCCCTCTAATCCTGATGAAACTTCCATAAAAGGAGCTATCAAATGACACTGAAGTAAATGGGAGACAAATTAGACACTTAACTAATAGTTTTTCTTTTCCCCTCTTTGGTACTTTATCTATAACATACCCTATATAGATCTAAGGTTGGAAAGTGTCCATTAAGCAGGCATCCAGTTGTGTTCAACACTATTGCTCTGCATTTCCTAACAAGTCAGCTACTGAAAAATCATTGAAATTCCTGTCAGATCCATAGCCCTCTACAGACATGGGGCTGTACACTAAGCATTTAACATGATCTTCTGGAAAGAAGAGTCAATAATATTGTCACATACATTCATTTTGTTATAGTAGGGTTGGCTATCACCCATGAAACACATAATTAAGAATCATTTTTCATGAGTAAATCTCCTTGCAGTCTAGCAAATAAGAAGCACACTTAGTGATTACTGTGTTCAGTGCCTGTTTCAGAGAACTTTGAGAGACAAATGCCAAGCATGCAATACCTGTCAGTAAGACCTGTTTGTGATACAAGTTTATTAGAAGTCATGAACAGGCTTCCTATTTAATGGATGACATCTTTGGGAGTTAGTTAATAGTACAGCAATTACTGCATTTAGTTCAAATGTTTTCGAGTGGTCCAGGGTGCAGTCGCATTACTAAATTGGTCCTTTAAACAGTGATGTGAATACTTGGGGTGGGGGCAGTTCTAGGGAGTTGATTCCCCTGAGAGGTTTTAGTGGTGAGTTAGCACTAGTTAATGAAAAAGCACCAGCTGAGAAGCTGATCCTTGCTTTTGAACAAGACACTGACACCAGTTTAAACTCCTAAGGAAAGATACAGTATCTTGCATTTTCTAAAGGAATTGTCTAAAATGAGGTATTTGAATCCATACTTGGGCAACTGACTGATTCACTCAACATTCACAGCTGTTGAGCACTGCGGGTTCTTTGTGAATTTTAGTTTTGATGGGAACATAAATAAAGAGTAAGTAAATCTGAATAACCATTTATTTTTCTCTGGGTTTTGTAATTTGTTTTTGTTTTTTATTTGTCATGATTTAACCCTAGTAGGCAGCTAAGTGCCACACAACTGATCGATCACTCCCTTCCAGTGGTATGGCAAAAAATTTTGAAGGGTAAAAGTGAGACAACTTGTGCGTTGACATAAAGACAGTTTAATGGGTGAAGCAAAAGCTGCCTGTGCAAGCAAAGCAAAACAAGGAATTCATTCACTGCTTCCCATCGGCAGGCAGGTGTTCAGCCATCTCCAGGAAAGCAGGGCTCCATCACGTGTAACAGTGACTTGGGAAGACAAACGCCATCACTCCGAACATCCCCCCTTCCTCCTTCTCCCCCCAGCTGTATATGCTGAGCATGACGTCATATGGTCTGGAATATCCCTGTGGTCAGTTGGGGTCAGCTGTCCCAGCTGTGTCCCCTCCCAACTCCTTGTGCCCCCCCAGCCTCCTCGCTGGTGGGGTGGGATGAGGAGCAGAAAAGGCCTTGGCTCTGGGTAAGGGCTGCTCAGCAGTAAGGAAAACATCCCTGTGTTATCAGCACTGTTTTCAGCACAAATCCAAAATGTAAGCCCACAGAAGCTACTATGAAGAAATTTAATTCTATCCCAGCCAAAACCAGTACATTCTCCACCCCTTACACCGTACTATTTGTGTCATGCTCGGGTCCCATTCTGTCCAATACATCCTCATTAACCACCATCCCCCTTCCCATCCTCTGATATATACATGGATATCATTCCCTTAGTCTATGGACCACCACTGTGAAATGTCTGTAAAATGTCCATAGAGGTTTTTTTTTAGTCCATGACTTTGGGCTCCATCTGTTATGGTTGTCACTCAGGTAAGGAGAGGTGGTGTGTTGCATGGAGTTATTGGGCACCAAAGCCAGCTCGGGTCAGGTCACTGCTGCACTTGCACTGCGTTTTGTGAGGCTCATCCTCCACTGGTTCCTACTACATTCTGGCAACCCAACCAGTAGGCACTACACTAAAATTTCACAAAAACAAAATACCTGCCCAGGAGACAGTAGAACTTGACCACAACAATAGATACCTTCTCTATCCATGCAAAAAGGACAAATATTTATTCTTAAACTCTCAGACCTCTTTTTCACACTTGATTATAGAGTTGATTATAGAAGAATGCTGGCTTTCCAGAATGAATTATTTAGACAATATGTTATGATCGTTTGAGTTTTTATTAGTCATAGAGTGCAGAGAAGAATTATTTTTGGTGTGAATTTGCATTACACCTACACTTGGGAGTCTTTCTGTATACACTGAAGTGCATTACTGGTTCTCTGAAGATCCACTCTCTGATGGAACCAAGGTTGAAGCCATGTGCCTAGGTGCTATCTAGAATGCCCTGATTTCAATCTGTACATAAAGTTTTTCAGGAATTTTCTCATTATTGACATATGGTGTGAACTAGAACTGGCAAATGACATAAATTCCTTGCGGGTAAAAACGTTATGTAGACATTTGGTCCTGAAACCTTAACAGATCACAGGAAATCAAACCTGATGTCCTGCACCATTTGGAGAGGGAGACATACTCAAAGAGTACCAATGGGGAGTTTCTCTTCTGTCATTCATCACTTCATATGTACATCCATTTCCTCCCTTGAAGACTTTTCAATAAAGCTATATGTCCGATGTTCAATTGGCCATGTGCTACTGGTAAAAAGTGCCATCATGTTGGGTTGCTGTACTACAACCAAATGACCATTTGCAAAGATAAAGTCAATTCCTGCATGAAATTAGCAACCGACATGGACTGCAAGCAGGACGGAAGTAAAGCTCAACATCAAAGGAAAGCATACTCAATTTATTTCTATTTGAGTGGGCAATTCTTTCTAACCTGATAAAAGAGGACCGGGCCGCAGTTTCCCATTTCTGCATCTTTGTAAAGGATTACAGAAATCCAGGAAAATCAGCTTCAGGTATAAAGGGTTTAGGATTTGGAACTCCAGCTATTGTGAATGCCACTATGTGTGAAGCAATGAAGAATAGAAAAAGTACATTATACTCATCCTCTGCTTCCTATACTGGTTGCAGTATTTTTAATCACGTTTATAGACCCTTATTTGTATCTGCTTGTCTATAAATCCAAGAAAACTTCCTCCTGGAAAGGCACTTCCAAAGCACACCAAAACGAAAATGCTGCTGTAACAAGAAACTCCACTTCTCCCTCTGGGGAGAATGAAAGAACAAATGACACAAAACAGATGTTAATCGTAGCAGATGCAGATTGTATCACTTAAAGCACAACTGGAAGATACTCGGATACAATGGGCAGCGCATCATTATAGAACCTGTTTGAAACAGAACAGAAATAAAAGAATTAATCAGGTAGAATTCACCTTTCTTAGATGCACACAGAAGATGACTGAGGACATTTGTTTATTTTGTGGGTTTTGTGGAATTTTGTTCAGAAACCACCCTTGAACGCTAACCATCATTTTTTTATGACTCACACTTTGCCATGTAATTTTTAATAGCCTCTGCTCTTGTTTTGTCAACAGCTTCATTTAGTAGCTGCCTCATTACTTTTCAAATTACAGGAGAAAGTAATTCAATTTAATGAAAGCTACTAGCGCTTTGAAGTCAATATTGATGTAAAGCTGCAGGGGGAAAGTAGCTAAATTTAATAAAAGCAGCAGTTTCTAAATTAAGCTCTGTGGCATCTGTGCTTTTAAATTGTGTTATGCTTATTGTAGATGTAAAATCAAAGATGTTTTTCAAGTACACACCTGGATGCCAGCTCTGGAATAGAAAAATTCTGAACAAGGCACAGCAGTGCTGGTTTTTCTGGGTGAAGATTCTAGATGGGATTTAGTTCATCTGTAAAACTCATATTTTATAATAACATAATTGCTAGTACAAAAGGCCAAAGTTGCCTCCAGGTGAAATTCACCCCTGTTTAGACACCAAGCGTAAAGACTGTATTGCTTGCACTACTGGGCTTAATAAGCAATACAATCATCTGTAGTCCTTTTATTGTCCCTTGAACAAAGGTGAGCAGCATTAGCAGAATTCACTTTACTGCAGTTATGGAACATTTTGATTGGGGAGGACAATCAAACCGTGAAACTTTGCCTTTGCCTCTTGCCCTTTTTATAATAATGAAATATATACTAAAACATCATTGAAATCTTATTCATTATATAAGAGGAATGAAAGGACTCTTATACAAAACTACTTTCATGAATCTACTTTGCCCCTTCACATGCTGTGGCTAAGGTTAAAAGATATAACAAATATTATGATTCAATGCCCGATACTGACAATTTTACAAAAGCAATCTTCCACACCATTTTATGTATTTCTTTGACTATGAGCAAACAGATTCTAGGGTAGGAAAGAAAAGTTATAAGAAATATACTTTTAAAACCCTATTTATTTAAGTGCCCTCTGTGAGACTTACTTACATTACTCTGCATACATCTCAGCATAAATTCTTTCCTAGTGACTTCTTGCATGCCTGTTTATATGCTTTTATATAAAGAAAAAAGAGGCTAAACCAGTTTTTTATTTCAAAACATTTTTTCTTTTTCGTGGATGGGAGACAGAGAAACGAATCCTTCGGCTTCTGTCATTATTTCATCTGGCTGTTTCTGACATTTTTATGTCACGTGTTCCTTGGGAGAGTGCCTTTGCCACTTATTTTGTACTGCTGGTAAAGACTCATAAGTTCTGTTCTTAAACCACAGCAGTTGTTTTCTTTTCTGTATTCTCTTAGGAGGATTTATTGTATATTTTAAATGAGTGTGTTGCAAAATCAATTTATCTCTAGATTTCTGCATGAAATTCACCCTTATCTACAAGGGTTTGAGTGTCCAAAGCCACTTACATTGTATCATCAGGTCTTAGGTGGGGCTTAAGTGTTTCTTTGGTCTTACACTTATTTGGCACAGTGATGAATGTTGATATATTTCTAAGCAACCAATTCCTTTTGTATAGAATCGAATCATAGAATCATAGAATGGTTTAGGTTGGAAAAGACCTTTAAGATCATTGAGTCCAACCATCAATCCAACACCACCATGCCCACTAAACCATGACCTGAAGTGCTACATCTACGTGTTTTTTGAACACTTCCAGGGATGGTGACTCCACCACTTCCCTGGGCAGCCTGTTCCAATGCCTGACAACCCTTTCAGCAAAGAAAATTTTTTCTAAATTATATATCTATATCCTCATACAAGTTCTCTATAAGGATGGATAATACTATCGGCTTAAATTTCATTCTTAACTAATTTTAAGTGAGCAATATTTATATTACAAACTGTTCACAGTTTTGACCATTGTCCTGGTTTCAGCTGGGATAGAGTTAACTGTCTTCCTAGTAGCTGGTACAGTGCTATGTTTTGAGTTCAGTATGTGAAGAATGTTGATAACACTGATGTTTTCAGTTGTTGCTCAGTAGTGTTTAGACTATAGTCAAGGATTTTTCAGCTTCTCATGCCCAGCCAGGGCACCTGACCCAAACTGGCCAACAGTGTATTCCATACCATGGGACGTCCCATCTAGTTTAGGAACTGGGAAGTGGGGGGGGGCAGGGATTCGCCGCATGGGGACTGGCTGGGTGTCGGTCGGCGGGTGGTGAGCAATTGCCCTGCGCATCATTTGTACATTTCAATCCTTTTATTACTACTGCTGTCATTTTATTAGTGTTACCATTATCATTATTAGTTTCTTCTTTTCTGTTCTATTAAATCGTTCTTATCTCAACCCAGGAGTTTTACTTCTTTTCCTGATTTTCTCCCCCATCCCACTGGGTGGGGGGGAGTGAGTGAGCGGCTGCGTGGTGCTTAGTTGCTGGCTGGGGTTAAACCACGACAACCATGTAAGAAAAAAAAATTATAGTACCTACTGCAATTAAAAAGAATATGTTTAAAAATCTGATGTATGATGGGGACGTTGTTATTTTCATATTAGAACTGTCTCCACATACACGTAATGGAGAAATAATTCAGCGAACTGCAATTCATTCTGAACTTTTTTTTTACAAGTTCTGGTTTCTGTTTTAATTTCCTTAAAATAGTTTTTGATTATTTGGGGCATAAAATAATTTTTAAAACCTGATACATATATCAAGCCTTTTATGTTTGAAAACATGCTCAGTAACCCCAGTAAGAGAAATACTTATTATGTCTGTTAAGACTTTTGCAATCAGTTAGTCAAATGACAATTTATTCGTCTTTATGTAGTTGGCTTAAGATTGGTATTCATTTGATTCAGCATTACAATTCCAAAGGTATGCCGTTCCCATTGTCCAAAAAGATATATTGGCCTGTACCATTTTATTTCTTTAGATATTCACAACAGGAATGTGAAAAAAACTTAGTCTGGCAATATCTAGATGCCTTGAAGAATGCTGTTCATCCACGTAACCAACTGAACAGGCAAATCAGTACCAACTGCACATGCACTTTCTTAGAACACCTGTACCAACATATCAATATGAAACTTTGCAAGAAGTTGCAAGAGCAATATGAGATGGTCCCTTTGAAAGTCTGTCTTATTTAGATATACTGTGCATATAATTTGTGACTTTACTAGAAGGTTGTTTCAATCAAAATACCCAGGGTCTGAGGCTTCTTTTCTCTCAGTATCTGAACAATGAAGGTGAAGCTAGCTAAGATATGTATAGGTAAGATGCAGAATTACATTTGAATTGCAATAGAGATGTAAGCAAAAGGGCTTAACAGGTTTATCTAATGTTTGAAGTCTCCTTTATAATTGTCCATTGCCTCTGACAGAATACAGACGTTTTCCCCTGTACCTTTTCCCACACATTTGTTTCCCAACTCAGACCTTGCTGTCTGGCTGCCAGGGAAAGACAATCATTATGCCAAGCAAATCCTCTCCTTGTGCACTGAGCGAATCTGTGATGGACAAATGCTTCAGGACATCTATATTAAATTTGTGATGAACCAGAGCAGGAAAGAGTGGAGAA